>NW_006760397.1:173560-185241 GCF_000271605.1 Fomitiporia mediterranea MF3/22 | reverse complement strand
GTAACGTCATATACACTCTTGTTTGTTCGGTCGTCGTCCCCAGCTTCAATGACGAGCACGGGTTTCGCGGAGTCCTCAGAGAGACGTCCAGCAACAGTGAGCCCTGCGAGTCCACCTCCGACGATAATGTAGTCAAAAGTTTGACCATTCGCAGAGCTGGCATCCGTAGTGACTCCAAATGCATGCCTGTGCAATGGTGATGATGCTAGGGCAACTATAGGCAGAGATAGGGAAAGGATTCGAATAAGCCTGCTCATTGGTGTGAGGCTAGGGATAGGACAACGACGAACGGGCCAAAGGATATTCAAAGTAATTTCAGAGCATATAAACCATTTTGATGACCGGAAGAAACGGCGATTAAGCGCGGGGTTATTCCTCGCGCATTCTGGTATGAGCGCGATGAATTCGGGTCGTCGGACTCCGTCATTTGCATAGTACTTAGTACGAACAGCTTCTTCGAGACTCAATGGCAGCCCTGGCTCGTATTTTCAAACGCATATGCGACCACATCGGTACTGGAGAAGATAAGAAGGGCGAACAGCGCGCACGAAGACTCGCGGTAAAAAATGGGTCCGAGAGAAGACCATGCACCCACGAAGGATTGAATTACGCTGAATCACATAGCAAACAGAGAGCTTGTGGAATGTTCCTGAAGAGATACACAATAAAGACGGAATATGGCCTTCCGGACTTCTTTTTAGAGCTTTGTGGACCAAGATAATTGTAGATGGGGTGAAGACAGTGCCTCAAGCCACATTCAGCCATTGCATGTCGTCAGCGAAGAAACCCTTCCTGGGGAGCAATACAAACATGTGTACATTTTGGCAAAAGTACGTAACAGCAGGCCGAGAGAGACGGAACAGATACTGCAGGTTAAGAGCTGGCAATTTGAAGTTTATGCAATGTGATGACGGATGAGAGCAACTTGCGGAAAGGACCCGCTGATCAGCCTGATCAGCCTTCCAAACTTAGTCTATCACGTAATGAAATTGGCAAAAACAGAACAAACATCCAATTCCATCAATGCAGTCTAGAGTACGAGTGGAAACTGGCCAGTTTGCCACACTGAGGTTATCCACGTGGGTTACTCACGAGGATAACCACGAGGGGAACTGAAACAGGGAAAAATACTATGTGGTGAACTGTATTAAGTAGCATATTAGTTGTTCAAAAAAACAGAAAAATGAGGGAATAAAGTACATAATTATGTTTGTACAAGTCCTCTCCCCTAGAGAGATCGAAATAAATCATCAACCGTTTGTTAGCCCTACCAAATTCTTGCATTTATTGAGGAAAATTACTATTTTGGGCATATTGCATAATATAGTTAGCTAATTCCCAACATGTTGACAACGTTGGAATAACCCTGCTAGTTTTCCACATGTGGTTATCCACGTGTGGGAAACCCTCAAAACAGTTTCCACTCGTACACTAATGCAGTCATGGCCTCATGCACTCTGGAGTCAAAGCATGCAAACATATTAATTCATACAGGCCTTGTAAAACGAAAATTCAGCTAGTCAATAATGGCACCACATGTCAAGACGCAACATATGTCTAATACCACTGAGACTACTCTGTAGTTCACCTTGTACTTTAGGCAACACTAGCATTCCCTGCTTTTAAATTGTAAGTTATTACTAATAATCGAAAGTATTTGCTCAAAATATACCTTCATCCCTGTCTGCTTGGTTTAATTCTATGTTACTCAGAGTCTTCATGCAATAAGCTCGTGCCTTCATTCAATCCATACTTTCCGGCCTCCTCCAAGTTGATCAACATCCGGCTTCCCGATATGCTCAAAAACAACGGGTTTCCAGCTTGCTTGATGAAGGCCGCCAGAAACTTGCTGTTGATCCGGAACTTGAGTTCTATGGTTCTTAGATTCGAGCACGTTAGCGCCCTGGTTGCATACGTTAGACCTTCACCGACACGAATACTCTTTCAGTTACAGAATGAAATACATTGCTTGATCCTGAATGAGAACTCGGACAAGCCGGAATCCTTTGAAACCGGCCGACATCTTCCAGTACTCCGCTGCTTTTTAAAGTGCGAGCATCATGAGAAGTGTCCCATATATCATAGGAATCGACCTGAGTGTATATACCACTACGCCATCTTTAAAAGTATTTTGCTCGTACCAGTCTATAATCCCGCATACAGTAACATTGTTTGCAAAAGCTACAGTTGTCACTGTTTTATGATGAATATAATCCAAGTCTGCAAGAAAATAAGGCTGAAAACCTACAGCCTTGTGCTAATATTCTATAAACGATGAAAGAAAATTGAGACTGCTTCGAAGGCTAAAAACGTCATAAGGAAGGTCGCTAATTTCTTATCTAATCTAATATACGGTCAGTGCGGGAAACTTTAGTATTCAACTACAAACCTCCAGTATTACATAAGTGCAAAGACTCGAACCATAAGAACATCTATGAGAATAAAATATAAGAAATATAATTCGCACTAAATACCACGAACACGTACAGTCTATCAGGACAAGATTAACCCAACCTTACAAATGTTTAGAAGAATACACACTTTAACTAAAATTGAAACCTACAGGATAGCTGATATCTCCAGGTCGCAAATTTGCCTGTGCCATGTTAGGCTAATGAAACGAATTATGTACCGTGTGACTCACATCTTTAAGAGAGAATTGTCAGTAATTATTTCGACGAACAGACTCGGAAGACTCACATGACAACTGGTGGGTTATAGATTGCCCCTTATACAGTATTGAAGCATTACAGACAAATTGCAAATACCCAAAACTGTTTACTTACAAAATTCATTCGATATTGCTCCGAAAGCACCAATATATCTGTTCTGTGCATGGTTAGCACTGGTAACATACAATTTTGCTCTTCAACCCACCAAGGAGTAGACCACAGCTATTACCTTTCGTTTGTCATTTCCCTTCTTAACGGAAATGAGCCTCTAGTGGCTGCTCAAGCAATAGAAATAAAGTACCTAGAAAAACTTGACCTATTGTAATTAAGGTAGACGAAAGATGAACTCGACAAGCTGTGTGAATCTGAAATGTATGCGTGGGAAACACTTGACACATTTTGACTCAGCTGCCATCACATCAAACGTTAACTTTAATCTGTACCTCTCATCCTGGCCTTTCCTACATTTTACATTTTTAATGTTTTTGAGGATGATTAACCTTAGGCCCAGTGACCCAAGACGAAGGTTTGGTTAAAAACAACTGTCTTAACAGCGCGTACGTTGGGGGTTTCCTCTCACCGCTCTGTAGTAAATTGCTTATGATGCTTCCTAGCCTACCTTCGTGTTCAATCGATTTCGGCTGCACCCGCCGCGGGAACTTCATAAAACCCTCGAAAATTTCGTGGATCGATATCGCTACCAATATGTACCATAAAAACTCTCTGACTTGGTGAGCTTGCAATGTTTTTCATCGACGTCCGTCTTTTGCATTGGCCTCGGAATGAACCCCTCTGAGGCCGTGAATGTTATGCAAGCCAATCTGTAAGTCGACTTTCTTGCCCTTTACTAGTTCGACATTTAATATTCGGGGTGGCAGGACGAGCATACTGGATGTTTCCGAGCAGCCTCCTCGACGAGATGCTACGAGTTTTATTCGTTTTTGTCTTCAACTGGCCCAATACGAGCGCTAGCAAAGTGAGTACTTGTGACTTGACGAAGGTTCGGCGTGGTTTGGATTCCTGCAAAATCTGGCACTCATCCTCAATCGAGAGTGCTACAGGGCGATTCAAACGTTGTCTTCAACTGTCTCTGTTGGGAGTTCTGGTCTGGTTGCAACGTACTCGGCTCTTCTCACTTGGATAATGTTCTAGGGTGATTGAAGCTCTGCAACCCTACCAAGCTACTGTTGTCTAGCACATCGTCTTGATCCTCGTCTCTCGACGTCGCTTGCGCCAACCATGTTATGAGAAGGCCTGACTGATCGCGAAAGATCAACAAGCCAAAAAGCCGACGCCGAAGTGGGCGTCGCTTTTATATTATTACAGGGAGAAGGAAGCCTTTGGCCGTACAGGAAATGCGAAACAGAGAGAAACCAAAAGAGGAAACAAGCAGATACAAATACAGGTACAAGTACAAGTACAGAGCAGGTCGAGGATATGAACTGCTGGCAGAAGGACGAGGAAGGAGGAAGGAGCTAGTGGTGCGGTCGTGGAAGCAAGACAGCGGAAAGTGGAGACAAATAGGTCGGAACGTGGATGCTGAAAGTGACGAAGGGCTATCGCTGACGTTGTGCAGATACCCAATTCTGCAGTTCCTTGATACGTCGCTGCATCGGAGGACACTAACGAGCTGCTGATATGCACTCCGGAAGACTCGGATAAACGGAGGATAGTGTCGGAGGCGCATTATCTAGCAGAGCGCAGACAACCAGCTAACGATGACCGAAGTCCATGGACGCGTTGGTGCCATCGCACCAACAAGAAGACAAGCACAGGGAGCCAAGAACATGAGCGGGTCCGTTTTGCGATTCACCACCGTAATGGAGGTGTGGGGTGATCTCTTGATGGTACGCATCTTCCTATGGACAGCCGTCGAGATGAACGATTAAAACACAATGCCCCTGGGCTTGGTCGGATATAGGCATGACGCTCGAGATTGTATGGAACCGTTTATTGTATCCATTCCCACATAGTCTGACTAGCAAGGTCTGTCTCCTCGCCATGCTGTAGAGTTGTGTGAGGTGAGACGGGGTGGGATGGAGGAAGAGACGGAGGGCTGGGAGCTCTCGACCTTCTTCTGTCGCCAGGGATGAAGGAACCCGAAACATCGTCTTCGTCCTCGTCCTCGTCCTCGTCCTCATCCCGAATGACCATCAACTCATCCGGTGCTGCCGCTTCCTCCATCATTCCCGGAAGGACAATTACAAGGGACCTGTCGAAGGATTGGTCGTCTACGGACTGTGCACGTGGTGTCTGAATCGGTGTCGAACCGACCGACACGCTTTTATCCCTGTGCGACCTGTCGTCTCCGGTCATCAACTCCGGTGTACTCCGGTTACTGTCAAACGGGAACGTGTCCTCGGTCGCCAGTTCATATTCTGGCATCACTGGACTCCAATCCCATACCGGGTGTGTATCCCAGAGGTAATCCTCCTCTTCATCCTCCAGTTTAATGAGTGTGAAGTCTACCCCATTAGCTAGCGGATCTCCTAAACTCGGTTGTTCTGATGCCCGATCTGGAGATGGCGATGTCGTAGTCCTGTTTCCCTCGTCGCTTCCCGAGTTGGCGGGACCTGCGGGAGAGACGATGCTGCGTGATCGCAGCTGACGGATGTTGGTCGCACCAATCGTGTTGTCTAACGATATTGAACGTGCGTTGGATGGCCCCGCCGCGGCCTCCTCACTAATACGCGGCCTCTTCATCGGCCTTGCCTCGTCTTCTTCGCCATCCACGCACTCGACTGGGCGTTTGCCGCCTACCCGGACAGCACGACCTTGGGTAGCTCCCCTTCTGGTTTTTTTGCGGGTCCACCCATTTCCGCGTCTCTTGCGAGACTTCGGCTTGGGAGGAGGTGCGAAGGAGGCGTTCGGAAGGTCTGGACCTTATGTCAGCTCAATGCTGCACTTTACGTATGGTGGTCTAACTCACCTTCGCAAGGATCTTGTGAGCCTTTGGTGGAAGATCCCGAGGCCTGTGGCTGGCTATCAAGGACCTCGGCTGCATAAATCTTTTAATGAGGAACTTTGACATGGAACGAAGAGGGAGACTTACCATTTCTTTTACGTTTCGTTTCGACGACATGCGCAGCTTGTACAGTTTGGTTGTTAGAGGACTGGTCCTCTATAACGATGTTCGGTGGAAAAGCACCGGCGCTTTCCGTGCTGGTGCTGAAAGCATTGGTGCGGACGTTGGCGGAGCCTTCCGCCGCATTGTTATGGACGGCGGTGTCCTCTCTGGCCATTGACCGCAGGCCGTTTCCAGAGTGCGCAATACGCGAACGCCTTGAATGCGTTAATGTCGTCTCATTACTGACTGTCGTTTCCATGTTTGTGGTCTGAGTGGCTGCTAGTTGCTTCCGCATTGCGCGAGTGAGTACCATTGTGCTCTGTTATGTGAATGACGCGCTGTGGGAGGGAGTTGTTCCGAGGAACTCTTGTTGTGTGGGAGTGGGGGAAGGGAGCTGAGTTGGTTGACTTTGAGAGCCACGCTCTTTATATGATTTCACGATAAGGTCTGAGTCTCATCAAGACACATCAGTACAAATCTAACCATCTTCGTTAACCATTGTCTTCTAAGTCTCATCATCGCCTAAATTTCAAGGGCGGTTATTCCCGAGGCCACGATCAGTGAGTATTGAAGGAAATGCAGTGCAATTTTTTGACGTGCATGGTCTGGTTATACTTTTCTTTTCTTCTCCTCTGGGAGTGCCTCGTGCTTTCTCCAGATCCTGTGGAGAATAATGGAGGGGGGATTACGGATTGGTGGGATTCGATTGTCTGCAGTTTGCATGACTCTTATTCTTTCGTAGCTGAATTGTCGAGTGCGAGTCGTGCTTCTGGTCAAGAGATATTGTCGTAAGATCCGGACCTTGAACAATACAATTGTACTTCTCCCTTTTGACTCCTCGAACGATCTAGGGTTATTGCGCCGAGGGCTCGTACGGCAACTATTTGTTTTGGCTTTATCCATAGATTTTTCTTTAGAAAGTACTTCCGTTCGACGTTGGGGAGTCTGTCAGCAATTTTTTGTGAACGGCGTGGAGGACCCTTGATGCATTCTCTTAATCTGGGTACTCCTGACTTATAGTCAAAAGGAACAAGGACCGTGCACACGGACTAAGCGCAACGCTTGAGCCATGCGTTTTGACACTCAATAATATATTCCTTTATTTAAATCTTGAAAAACGAGAAATACCCGATTCATCCTCTGTTTTTGACTCATTCCCCTCTGTTCTTGCTGAGAATTTTACGCCAACAGGCTAGAAGCAACCCACTGGAAGGTAGAACTGGGCAGGAAAGCGGGATCGGTGCAATCGAACGGTCATCGCGTTCATTCTATATTTAGAAGGTCGCTGTCAGTGGCTCGAGCAACTTACTTCTTCATAGTTCGTACCGTTGATTTTTACACTGATACGTTTGGACGGTGATAAGTATAACAAATACTTACGTTTGTGTTTCGTTGATCAAAGTTTGCCAATAATGAAAGCAACGTTTGAAAGAGCTGAGACCTATGTCTTTCTGCTTCTTTCCCTTCTGGCTTGCCCAGTACAACGAGTTCAATGAAGAAAGGTCGTAGTTTATGAGAAATTAGCTGCTAAATATCATTGGAGTATGAAAAAGAGGAGCAATAAGGCCGAAAAAAAGTGTGATAAACTATAGATTACTGAGACGACCGCTCCACTGTAATTCGTAATGGCTTCCATAAGAAGTGCTGCTCGTTTCACTCACAATACACACAGTGTTACGGTTCTCCACTCTCTTACCTTCAGTTCCAAGGGTTCTGCACCCTTCTGTACTGGAACTCAGGACTTCTGTCCCTCAGGGGCACTGTCTATGGACTATATGTGTGCTGACTCTTACTACTACCCTTCCTTACTTCATCATTCCATTCCTTTGACCACCCCTTCATTCTCTGTTCATTCTATGGTCTCTTACCCTTTGTCCATCCCTTCATTCTTTGTACCTTTATCTTTAGCATTCCTTTCTTTCATTCTTCATGGCTTATTATTCTTAGTGGCTCATGCTCCCTGAGTACTCTTGTGTAGTTTAGTATATATAGGCATACAAGATCAGACTGGTCCTGTAGTCTTGATCTTGTCTACTCTAGATAGTCCTGTACTCTTAGGCTCACTCTATATACTCTACTCTTGTCTCACTCTCTCTCTCTGCCTGTTCTGCAAGTTCTGACTATGTTCCAGTGCTTACATTCTGTATTTCTGTTGTGTAGGATAGTTGTAGCCTGGGTCCCCTCACTGAGCCTTCAGGTCCCCTCTACACTGTTGCTGACATCAGATCAAGACTACTTATTACTACCCTACAACTCTCTTATGTTTTGAGCATTGGTACTCACTGTTGTGTTGATCTCTTTTCTTTGTCCCAACCCTTTTACATTTTTAAATTTTAAACTTTCTAAACCCTTTTAAACTTTTACCACCCTTCTTCTATTCATTACCCCTTTTAGTTTAGTGCTGATTCCTTTGTAGTATAAACATGGACCCTCCTACACTGACTGCTGCCCCTACTGTCCTGCCAGATCAGTAGTTATGAGTAGAACTAGCTTAATACATACAGACCTCTATCTAAGAGGCTTTTGCCAACCATGTGCCCCTAGCCTCTTTAGAACCTGTTCTGATTGTTCTGGAAGTTGTAACCTGTTCTAGAAAGAAAGTACATGTAGCTTACCCTTTAGACTTTAACAGGCAGCACTTTAAGGACTTCTAGTACTAAGTTAAACTATACATGGCTGCTACTTCAACCAATCTATCCTTAGATCTTAATTGTATCCTATTTGTCCTCTCCTTCATGAAGGAAGGCAACACAGCCACCTGGGCCCAGAACTGGATTGAAGGCTATTAGATTGGAAGTCTGATCTGACTCTAGAACAACAAGTTGTATTCAGAATTTATAGGGTAACTCTGTACTTCCTTCATTAATCTGAATAAGAAGTATAATACACAAAACAAGCTTGTGTCTCTGTAACAGGGCAAACATTCTACTAATACCTTCTTTCAGGAGTTCAATATCCTAGCCTGGAAGGCAGGATTTGTACTCAGGTTTAATAATGTCCTTATTAGAATACTTGAAAAAGCTCTTCACCTAGAACTAGTTAATAAGATTCTTAGAATAATGCTAGAACTAACTACTTACACTGAGTGGAAGATGTACACCATTTCCTTTGACCAAGCTGTAGCTTGAATGTGTTAGGTCTGTACAGAATGCTTACACATACATTTAGCTCTAACAGTTCTGAGTCCTTAGATCAATCTGTCTGTAATTTGCAATTAATCTGTTCTGATGAACATTAGAGAAGCCTGAAAGTAAGGAGCATACTTTACTTACAGAAAGTCAGAGTACTAAATTAAGGACTGCCTACAGAAGCAACAGTATATCTGTCAGGTCATTAGAGTAATAATGAGTAATAAGTAGGATTTGTAGTAAGAAGCCTTTTCTACAAATCTAGAAGTTATCTCAGAACTCTTAGACCCTAACTATATACTCTAGAATTTTGTAGAGACTTAACAGTAAATGTAGTACTGAAGAGCTATAACTCAGATTTTTTAATAACTACTTTTGATTTAATAGACACTGTAGGATTAGAAGTAAATAAAGTAAGAAAAGTAGAAAAAGTAGAAAAAGTAGAAAAAATAAATTAACAAAATTATTTATTAGAAAGAAAAAGTTAAAAACAAAAGTAGATAGTTCTCCTATTTCTTCTGATTCTTTTGATTCTTCTCTTTACACTTCATCTGAGTCTAAATCTGTACAATCTGACCTACTACTTCTGTATTCTAAGATTTCAGAATGTTCAGAACACTACCCAGCCCTGTTTACTACTTAGTAGTTTGTTTGTAGTATTAAGTAGGGATAACTTTAGCTGAGTTTACAGCTAAGGACATGAGTCTGTCCTTGTTGAAAGAGAGAGGTTAATAAGGAAATGTTAGTACATATACTTACCCTCTTAGACAACAAGACTGTACAAGCTGTACATTCCCTTCAGAACAAGTAGCAGTTTATTAGAGAATGTTCTAGACACTAACTCTAAGTCTCTATCCTCTTAGCTCCCTTCTTAGGATCCTCCCAGATCTAAACAATAACTCTAGTAGACAGTAGATACACTAGTTTATACATTAATAAGGCCTTTGTGTAGGAACACTACCTCCCTACTTAATACATTCTACTTCCAATCCTAGTATACAATGTAGACAGAACTCTAAACCAGAATAGTCAGATTACTGAGTTTGTCCAACTATGGATGACCATTCAGGATCATGAGGAAAGTATTGAGTTTAGAGTCACTAACCTTAGAAAGACAGACATCTTTATTAGATTCAAATGGCTTAAGGCTTACAACCCTACTATTGACTAGTTAGAGTAGACACTTGTGTTTGATTAGTGTCCTGAGTTTTGCAGCTACTTTGTACTACTGTTCTAAGTAGATGTAGACACTTCTAATGTTACTGACAGTTCTAATAAGAGTAACCAGTTGTTCTTCTTTGACTAGGATAAATATGTGGACACATATTCTAGTCAAGGTAGAACAGAGTTGATCTGAAGGATGTCTAAGATGGAACTAGTCTGGAACCCCTTTAGAACAACTCTACTCTAGAATGTACATAGACTCAGCCTGCTAGATTTTGTCTAAGAGTTCTCTGAAGTCTTTAGTAAAGAGGAATTTGACCAGCTTCCTAAATACTGTTTCTAAGACTATATAATTGAATTGACTAAGGGTTTCCAACCTAAGGATTGTAAGGTCTACCTACTTAACAGAGACAAGTAGGAGGTGCTTGACAAGTTTCTTCAGGAAAATCTTTGGAACAGCTAGATCTGACTCTTAAAGTCCTCTATAGTCTCCTCTTTCTTCTTTATCAAAAAGAAAGATAGGAAGCTCTACCCAGTCCAGGATTATTATTGTCTTAATGAGGGTACTGTCAAAAACAAGTACCTACTCCCCCTGATTCAGGAGCTCATTAATAAGACACATACATTTAGGGTTTTCACTAAGTTGGACATTTAATAAGGATACAACAATATTTGGATCTAAGACAAAGATGAGTGGAAGGCTGTATTCTGAACTAATTACAGATTGTACAAACCAACTATAATGTTCTTCAGACTAACTAACTTACTTATAATATTCTAGTTATTCATGAATCACATTCTTACAGATCTGATTGACTCAGAGTATGTTAGTGTGTATCTAGATAACATTCTGATCTTTACCTAGACAGTTGAGCACTATTACTAACTGATCCAAGTAGTTCTACAACAGCTCTAAGATAATAAACTGTTCCTTCAAGAAGTAAAGTACTCTTTTGTGTAGGAGTTAGTAGATTATCTAGACTTTGTAATTAGTAGAGGAGAGGTCTGTATGGATCTGACAAAGGTAACTACAGTTTGGAACTAGTTACAATCTTAGAACCTGAAACAGGTCTAAGTGTTTTTTAGGTTTACAAACTACTACTAACACTTTATTTAAGGCTTCAGTACTATTACCTAGCCCTTTCACAATCTCACTAGCAAAGATGTTCCTTAGTAATAGAATAATTAGTAACAGTCTGTGTTTGAGTCTATTAAGTAGGCTATTACTAGTAAGCCTGTATTAGTAGTTCTAACAGTTGTAGACAAGTTCTGAGTTGAAGCTAACTCTTCTAACTTTGTAAATAGAGTAGTACTGTCCTAGTTCATTAATAGAAAGTAGTGTCTGATAGTGTTCTGATCAGAATCCCTCTCTGTAACAGAACAGAACTATCTTATCTATAACAAGGAACTTGTCAGCAACAGCATAGAGGGGACCTGAAGGCTCAGCAAGGGGACCCAGGCTACAACTATCCTACACAACAGAAATACAGGACACAAGCACCAGAACATAGTCAGAACTTGCAGAACAGGCAGAGAGAGAGAGTGAGACAAGAGTAGAGTATATAGAGTGAGCCTAAGAGTACAGGACTACCTGGAGTAGACAAGATCAAGACTACAGGACCAGTCTGATCTTGTACACCTATATATACT
>NW_006760397.1:161846-173114 GCF_000271605.1 Fomitiporia mediterranea MF3/22 | reverse complement strand
AAGTCTAAGAGTACAGGACTACCTGGAGTAGACAAGATCAAGACTACAGGACCAGTCTGATCTTGTACACCTATATATACTAAACTACACAAGAGCACTCAGGGAGCATGAGCCACTAAGAATGATAAGCCACAAAGAATGAAAGAAAGGAATGTCAAAGATAAAGGTACAAAGAATGAAGGGATGGACAAAGGGTAAGAGACTATAGAATGAACAGAGAATGAAGGAGTGGTCAAAGGAATGGAATGATGAAGTAAGGAAGGGTAGTAGTAAGAGTTAACATGCATATAGTCTATAGACAGTGCCTCTGAGGGACAGAAGTCCTGAGTTCTAGTACAGAAGGGTGCAGAACCCTTAGAACTGAAGGTAAGAGAGTAGAGAATTGTAACATCACCCTCCCTCTAAAACCAATTGTCCCAATTGGTGAACATTAGGCTCAGTTAGTAGCTTGGGCATAGGTTGGAATGGTAGGGTTTGGAAATCTGTGAGGCAGAGTTGACACAGAGCACCCAGATGAAGTTAATAGAAGTCTCAGATCACCTTAGTAGCATGGGTGAGATTCTTAGCAGGTTCCCAAGTGTGTTCTTCAACTGGGTATCCCTTCTAATAGATAAGGAACTTGAGTTTTCTGTGCACTAGCTTGGCATCCACTATGTACTCTACTTTGTATTCTGGTTCAGAACCAATGAGTTCTAGTGGAGGTGGTGGGGGTCTTTGTTGTGAAGGAAAACTTAGATCATAGTATCAAGACAGTAGAACCTTGTTAAACACTGAGTGTATGCACTTCTATATTGTCAGAAGTTGGAGTTTGTAGGCAGAGGCACTGACCTTCTTTTCAATAACAAAGGGTCCAAAGTGCTTGTTGTCCAACTTCTTCATTAGGCAATCTGTGGTCAGGTTAGTGGCTTCCAGCATAACTTTGTCACTAGGCTGGTAATCCTCAGCTGCAGACCTCTTCTGATCATAGTTCTGCTTTATAACCTGTACTGCCTTTTCCAAAAGAGCTTGTGTGTCCTCCCTAGTTCTGTGCATCCATTCTACAAAGTCTGTTACAGATTCAGAACTACTGTTCCAGTTTGGAACTGTCCCCTAGTACAAATGTCTCCCATGATTGAGGAAGAACAGGGACTGTCCTGTTGTAGAGTGTTGCTAGTTATTGTACACAAATTCTGCCAGAGCTAGCCATTCAGACCAATCTGATTACTGATGATTAATGAACATCTAGAGGTAGAGCTCAATCTCCTGATTGACTTGCTCAGTTTGACTGTCAGTCTGTAGGTGATAGGTAGTAGAAGGGTTCCCTTGAATTCTGAGAAGTGTATACAAGTCCTGTATGAATTTTGACTTGAATTACAGTCTGCAATCATGAATGAGCTTCTGAGAGAGTCTGTGTAACCAGAAGACATGATCCTAATAAATGTACACTATACCTTCAGAAGTGAGTTCTGTTTGGGTCAGAACTGTATGGACTTGCTTGGAGAATCAGTCAACAATCACACAGATAACATTGTAACCCTAAGACTCAGGTAGCTTACTAATCAGGTCCACCAAGACTTCTTCCCAAGAGTGATCTAGGATCCAATACAGATGTAGGGGAGCCCAAACCCTTGTCCAGTAGGCCTTAGTCCATTAGTATGTATTGTAACCAGTTATGTACTTTAGGATTTCCCTCTACATTCTGGGCCACTAGTAGTTCTGAGTGATGAGTTCCTGCATTTTGTGTCAGTCTGGATGTCCTACAGTTAGATTGTTGTAATAAGCTCAGACAATGTCCTCCTACAGTTTCTGATCCTTTGGAATGTACAGTCAGCCTTCCTAGTAAACCTGTCCATCCTTATCCTCCTCCCAATCCCTAGCCTGTTTCTCTAGTTGCTTCACTACAACCTGGTCCTGTGTGTGTCTCAGAGCTCACTGTATGTAGGTGACAAAGTTAACATCCTCAGATTTGAGTCAGATCTCTTAGATTGTCTTAGACATGAAACAGGAATTGTCTAGGAGAACAAGATTTTTGTTATCATTCTCCCCCCTTTTATGACCTACTTGTCTTGAGAGTAAATCAGCTTTTGTCATTTGTGTTCTGGGTTTGTAGGTCAGCACAAAGTCAAAGTCCTGTAGTTCTAACATTCAGCAGGCTTGACAGTAGTTGAGCTTCTGGGGAGCCTAGAAGTACTGGAGATTAAGGTGATCACTCTAAATCTTGAACTTCTGTACAGTACTAAGGAGATATTGACACTACTCTTCTAGGGAATGGACAATTGTAAGGAGTTCCTTGTCATAGATAGGGTAGTTCTGTTCTGTTACAGAGAGGGATTCTGATCAGAACACTATCAGACACTACTTTCTGTTAATGAACTAGGACAGTACTACTCTATTTGTAAAGTCAGAAGAATTGACTTCAACTTGGAACTTGTCCACAACTGTTAGAACTACTAATACAGGCTTACTAGTGATGGCCTGTTTGAGGGACTCGAATACAGACTACTGCTGATCATCCTATTACTAAGGAACATCCTTGCTAGTGAGATTGTAAAGGGGCCAGACAATAGTACTGAAGCCTCAAATGAAGTATTAGTAGTAGTTTACAAACCCAAGGAATGCTTGAACCTGTTTCAGGTTCTAAGGTTGTGGCCAGTTCCAAACTGTAGTCACCTTTGCCAGATCCATACAGACCTTACCTCCACCAATCACAAAGCCCAGATAATCCACTGACTCCTGTGCAAAAGAGTACTTTGCTTCTTAGAGGAACAGTTTATTATCTTAGAGCTGTTGTAGAACTACTCAGATTAGTTAGTAATAGTGCTTGACTGTCTAGGTGAAGATTAGAATGTTATCCAGATACACACTAATGTGCTCTGAGTCAATCAGATCCACAAGGATGTGATTCATGAATGACTGGAATGTTGTAGGCAAGTTGGTTAGTCTGAAGAACATTACAGTCAGTTTGTACAATCTACAATTGGTTTAGAACACAGCCTTCCACTCATCTCTGTCTTGGATCCAAATATTATTGTATCCTCATCAAATGTCCAACTTAGTGAAAACCCTAAATGTATGTGTCTTATCAATGAGCTCCTGAATCAGGGGAAGCAGGTACTTGTTTTTGACAGTACCCTCATTAAGACAATAATAATCCTAGACTGAGTAGAGCTTCCTATCTTTCTTTTTGATGAAGAAGAAAGGGGAGGCCATAGAGGACTTTAAGGGTCAGATCTGGCTATTCTGAAGATTTTCCTAAAGGAACTCATCAAGCACCTCCTACTTGTCTCTGTTGAGCAGGTAGACCTTACAATCCTTAGGTTGGAAACCCTTGGTTAATTCAATTGTATAGTCCTAGGGACAGTGTTTAGGAAGCTGGTCAAATTCCTCTTCACTGAAGACTTTAGGGAACTCTCAGACAAAATCTGGCAGGCTGGGTCTGTATACATTCTAGAGTAGAGTTGTTCTGAGAGGGTTCCAGACTGGTTCTGTCTCAGATATCCTTCAGATCAACTCTATTCTGTCTCAACTAGAATATGTATCCACATATCTATCCTAGTCAAAGAAGAACAATTGGTCACCTTTATCAGAACTGTCAGTAACATTAGAAGTATCTGTATCTACTTAGAACAGTAGTACAAGGTAGCTGTAAGACTCAGGACACTGATCAAACACAAGTGTCTACTCTAACCAGTTAATAGTAGGGTTGTAAGCCTTGAGCCATTCAAATCTAATGAAGACGTCTGTCTTTCTAAGGTTGGTGACTCTGAACTTAATACTTTCCTCATAATCCTGAATGGTCATCCATAGTTGGACAAACTTAGTAATCCAACCATTCTAGTTCAGGGTTCTGTCTACATTGTATACTAGGATTAGAAGTGGAACACATTAAGTAGGGAGGTGGTGTTCCCACACAAAGGCCTTATTGATACACAAACCAGTGTATCCACTGTCTATTAGAGCTGTTGTTTAGATCTGACAGGATCCTAAGAAGGGAGCTAAGAGGACAGGAACCTGTAGCTAGTGTCTAGAACATTCTCAGATGAACTACTGCTTGTTCTGAAGGGAATGTACAGCTTGCACAGCCTTGTTGTCTAAGAGGGTAAGTATATGTACTAACATTTCCTCATTAACCTCTCTCTTTCAACAAGGACAGACCCATGTTCTTAGCTGTGAACTCAGCTGAGGCTATCCCTGCTTGATACTACAGACAAACCACTGAGTGGTGAACAGGGCTGAGTAATGTTCCAAACATTCCAAGATCTTAGAACACAGAAGTGGTAGGTCAGATTGTGCAGATTTAGACTTGGATGAAGTGCAAAGAGAAGAATCAAAAGAATCAGAAGAAATAGGAGAACTATCTACTTTTGTTTTCAACTTTTTTCTTTCTAATAAATAATTTTGTTGATTTATTTTTTCTGCTTTTTCTACTTTTCTTATTTTATTTACTTCTAATCCTACAGTGTCCATTGAATCAAAAGTGACCATTAAAAAATCTGAGTCATAGCCCTTCAGTACTACATTCACTGTTAGGCCTCTACAAAATCCTAGAGTGTGTAGTCAGGGTCTAAGAGTTCTGAGGTGACTTTCAGATTTGTAGAAAAGGCTTCTTACTACAAATCCTGCTTGTCACTCATCATTGCTCTAATGACCTAACAGATATACTGTTGCTTCTGTAGGCAGTCCTTAATTTAGTGCCCTAACTTTCTGTAGGTGAAGTATGCTCCTTACTTTCAGGCTTCTCTAATGTTTATCAAAACAGATTGATTGCAAATTACAGGCAGATTGATTCAAGAGCTCAGAACTGTTAGAGCTGGATGTATGTGTAGATGTTCTATACAGACTTGACACATCCAAGCTGTAGCTTGGTTGAAGGAGATAGTGCATGTCTTCTACTCAGTGTAGGTAACTAGTTCTAGCATTATTCTAAGAATCTTATCAACCAGTTCTGGGTGAAGAGCTTTTTCAAGCATTCTAATGAGAACATTATCAAACCCAAGCATAAATCCTACCTTCTAGGCTAGGATATCAAACTCCTGAAAGAAGGCATTAGTAGAATGTTTGCTCTGTTACAGAGATGCAAGCTTGTTCTACACATTGTACTTCTCATTCAGATCAATGAAGGAAGCACAGAACTGCCCTATGAATTCTGAGTATGACTCATTGTTCTAAAGTCAGATCAGGCTTCCAATCTAATGACCTTTGATCCAGTTCTGGGCCTAGGTGGCTGTGTTGCCTTCCTTCATGAAGGAGAGGACAAATAGGACACAATCAAGATCTGAGGATAGATCAGTCAAAGCAGCAGCTATGTATAGTTCAACTTAGTGCTGGAAGTCCTTAAAGTGCTGCTTATTAAAGTCTAAAGGGTAAGCTACATACACTTTCTTTCCAGAACAGGTTGTAACTTCCAGAACAATTAGAACAGGTTCTAAAGGGGCTGGGGGCACATGGTTGGTAAAGGCCTCTTAGATAGAGGTCTACACATATTGAGCTAGTTCTGCTTGTAACTACTGATCTGGCAGGACAGTAGGGGTAGCAGTTGACATAGTAGGGTCTATGTCTACACTACAAAGGGATCAGTACTAAACTAAAAGGGGTAATGAATAGAAGAAGGGTGGCAAAAGTTTAAAAGGGTTTAGAAAGTTTAAAATTTAAGAATGTAAAAGGGTCAGGACAAAGGAAAGAGATCAATGTAACAGTGAGTACTAATGCCTAAAATGTAAGAGAGTTGTAGGGTAGTAATAGGTAGTCTTGATCTGATGTCAGCAACAGTGTAGAGGGGACCTGAAGGCTCAGTGAGGGGACCTAGGCTACAACTATCCTACACAACAGAAATACAGGATGTAAGTACTGGAACATAGTCAGAACTTGCAGAACAGGCAGAGAGAGAGAGTGAGACAAGAGTAGAGTATATAGAGTAAGCCTAAGAGTACAGGACTACCTAGAGTAGACAAGATCAAGACTACAGGACCAGTCTGATCTTGTATGCCTATATATACTAAACTACACAAGAGTACTCAGAGAGTATGAGCCACTAAGAATGATAAGCTATGAAGAATGAAAGAAAGGAATGTCAAAGATAAAGGTACAAAGAATGAAGGGATGGACAAAGGGTAAGAGACCATAGAATGAACAGAGAATGAAGGAGTAGTCAAAGGAATGGAATGATGAAGTAAGGAAGGGTAGTAGTAAGAGTCAACACACATATAGTTCATAGACAGTACCTCTAAGGGACAGAAGTCCTGAGTTCTGGTACAGAAGGGTGTAGAACCCTCAGAACTGAAGGTAAGAGAGTAGAGAATTGTAACAGAACTCCTTACAATTGTCTGTTCCTTAGAGGAGTAGTATTAATATCTCCTTAGTACTGTATAGAAGTTTGAGATTTAGAGTAATCACCTTAATCTCTAGTACTTCCAGGTGTCTCAGAAGCTCAACTACTACTAAGCCTACTAGATGTTAGAACTATAGAACTATGACTTTGTACTGACTCACAAACCTGAAACACAAATGACAAAAGCTGATTTACTCTTAAGACAAGTAGGTTATGAAAGGGGAGAGAATGATAATAAAAATCTTGTTCTTCTAAACAATTCCTGTTTTGCATCTGAGACAATCTAAGAGATCTGACTTGAATCCAAGAATGTTGACTTTGTCACTTGTATACAGTAAGCTCTGAGACACATACAGGACCAGGTTGTAGTAAAGTAGTTAGAGAAGCAGGCTAGGGATTAGAAGGAGGATAAGGATAGATAGGTTTACTAGGAAGGCCAACTGTACATTCTAAAGGATCAGAAGCTGTAGGAGGACATTGTCTGAGCTCATTACAATAATCTGACTGTAGGACATCTAGGCTGACACAAAATGTAGGAACTCATTACTCAGAACTACTAGTAGTCAGGAATGTAGAGGGAAATCCTAAAGTACATAACTAGTTACAATATGTACTAACAGACTAAAGTCTACCAGACAAGGGTTTAGGCTCCCCTACATCCACATCAGATCCTAGATCACTCTTAGGAAGAAGTCTTAGTAGACCTGATCAGTAAGCTACCTGAGTCTTAGGGTTACAATACTATCTGTGTAATTGTTGACTGATTCTCTAAGCAAGTCTATACAGTTCTGACCTGAACAGAACTCACTTCTAAAGGTATAGCATACATTTATTAGGATTACATCTTCTAGTTACACAGACTTCCTTAAAAGCTCATTCACAATTGTAGACTGTAATTTGAGTCAAAATTCATACAGGACTTGTATATACTTCTTAGAATTTAAGGGAACCCTTCTACTACCTATCACTTACAGACTGACAGTCAAACTGAGTGAGTCAATCAGGAGATTGAGCTCTACCTCTGAATGTTCATCAATCATTAGTAATCAGATTAGTCTGAATAGTTAGCTCTAACAGAATTTGTGTACAATAACTAGTAACACTCTACAATGGGACAGTCTTTATTCTTCCTCAATCATAAGAGACATTCATACTAGGAGACAGTTCTGAACTGGAACAGTAGTTCTGAATCTGTAACAGACTTTGTAGAACAGATGCACAGAACCAGGAAGGACACACAAGCTCTTTTAGAGAAGGTAACACAGGTTATAAAGTAGAACTATGATTGGAAGAGGTCTACAGCCAAGGATTACCAGCCTAGTGACAAGGTTATACTGGAAGCCACTAATCTAACCTTGAATCACCTAATGAAGAAGTTGGACAACAAGTGCTTCAGACCCTTTATTATTAAAAAGAAGGTTAGTACCTCTGTCTACAAACTCTAACTTCTAGCAACATAGAAGTACATACACCCAGTGTTTAATAAGGTTCTGTTGTCTTAGTACTACATTATGAAAAAGTCTTAAGTATTATCCTTGCTTGTAATCTTGTATATTTTATATATTTTATAAAATTTGTCCAATTACTTATAATCTTCCTAGAGGGTTAAGTAAGGAAAGTACAATGTTAAATAAGTAAGAAAAAATACTTTTAAAACTTGGAAATTTCCAATATAATTTTATAAATTGTCAAGTTATACAAGTGATTATAATATACTGCCTAAATTACAAGGTTAAGACATACTTGTTAATTTGTAACAGTATAATATCTGCTTATAATGCTTACAAGTCATTACAAGTGTTTGAATAGCTTTCTTAAATTCTTTTGCTTACTATACAATTTATATTAAATAATTAATCAAATATAATTATATTTAAATTATAGAATACAAAAATAGGAAATAATACACTATTTCTACAGTCCCAACCTCTACACTACTAGCTACCTCTGTCTCATTATTCTGTGAGTAGGATTTGTGTTAGAAAAGGATGAACACATCCTTGGGCCATTTGATGTAGTCTTTGTCACCATGTTTAGTCATCACTCAGGACCTGTGAGTCAAATTGTGTGTTAAGGTTGAGTAGGTTGTAGAGGTTGAGGCTGTGCCTGTTAGACAGGTTTAGAGTAGTTAGTAAGTGACAATAGGAGATAAAAGGTGGACATACTATGACAGTGTGTAGTGAGTGTGAGTAGTGTATACAGGTTAAGATCCAGAGTGTTGAACAAGTTGATTCAGGCTGTAGACAAAGCTGTATCAGTACACATATGCTACATATTCTGACTGTAACATACAATTGGGGGAGCAGTGAACTGAGTCGTTTTTGTGGATTGTAAAGGTGTATCTCTGGGACATACTGGCTCAAACAGAGAAGGCAAAGTGGAATGTATGGACAGACTCAGCTCAAGAGGGGTAAGTGGCAGTCTACTGCTTCTGTTTAATATGGTGTTGTCTGCTACACTAGGGAATGTGAATACACATAGGGTGGACCTGTAGAGAGTGATGTTAAGTATAGAATGGGTAGGGAAGGAGAGTGTGTACAGTATCAAAGAGAGGGTCATACTATGAGAGTGGTTGTATGTTAGTATTGTTGCAAGCATGCACTTGTTGACTGTTGCTTACACTACAGAGCAGGAAGTATGCAAATGTATAGAAACATTGAAGAAGTTGTTTAGCATTGGTCAACAATGTGGATGTGTGAATACAAATGCAAAAAGGAAGGCAAGTGTAAACAAAGGAGGACAATGAAGGAGAGGCAATACAAGTGGCAGAGCAAGGAGTAGGAGGGGTGGAAGGGAGACAAAAAGTTGGGAGGAGAGGGATGAGCAACCATTGTGCAAGTTATTATGAAGTGGACTGGCTGCTTATGCTTTACAATGAAGGACAGTATAGTCAGCTCAGTAGCATCATTGTAGGATCTGAGGCTCAGTACAGGCATTACAGTGGCAGATTGGAGAGACAAGTATGGTGATGTTTATTGCCTATGTTGAAGTAGGCAGAGTGCCTGCTAATAGGACACTTGTAGGCAGAGGACTAGGCTAGAGAGAACAAGAGTAACAGTATAGTGTTAGGGGAAGAGGATTGGGGAGATAGTGGAGGTAGGAGGGAAAGGAGTGACAAGAGCAAGTGTGTCATTATATGCTCTCAATCTTCAGTACTCAATTATGTAATCACTTTGATATATAGTTTTAAAATAAAACTAAATTATATTATAAGCCTAACAGGGTAATTATTAACAATATTAATATATATAGTCATATATTATCTTACTAAAAGTATTGTAATTAACTTACAAGTACAATACAAAAAAGTTGCAACAAATGTATTTAATAATAGCAAAAGTAATCTAATAAAATGATTTCATAAGCATTACATTCTAAAATAATACTTGTATTTTACTTGTAATGTAATTATAATGATTGTATATAAATGTAAGAAATATAGAAAGTTTCTATTAAACTAAAAACATGTTTTAGAGCAAGTAAACTTACTAATAGTATTATTACAACATTACATGTGAGATACAAGCACTTAACTCCTATTATAATATACTAAAATTATATTATAAGTTATTTGTAACAATAGTTGATTGATTATAATAGTTATAAAAGTAATACAATGTATGATCCTAGTTTTCCTTCACAACAAAGACCCCCTCCACCTCTACCAGAACTCATCAGCTCTGAACCAGAATACAAAGTAGAGTACATAGTGGATACTAAGCTACTGTGTGGAAAACTCAAATTCCTTGTTTACTAGAAAGGGTACCTAGTTGAGGAGCACACTTGGGAACCTGCTAAGAACCTTACTTATACTCCTAAGGCAATCTGAGATTTCTATCAGCTTCATCCTAGTACTCTGCACAAACTCAGCCTTACAGATTTCCAAGCCCTACTATTCTGACCTATGCCTGAGCTACTGACTGAGCCTCATGTTCACCAATTAGAATGATTGGTTTTAGAGGGGGGGTAATGTTATGGTTCTCTACTCTCTTACCTTCAGTTCTAAGGGTTCCACACTCTTCTGTACTAGAACTCAGGACTTCTGTCCCTTAGGGGTGCTGTCTATAGACTATATGTATACTGACTCTTACTACTACCCTTCCTTACTTCATCATTCTATTCCTTTGACCACTCCTTCATTCTCTGTTCATTCTATAGTCTCTTACCCTTTGTCCATCCCTTTATTCTTTGTACCTTTATCTTTAGCATTCCTTTCTTTCATTCTTTGTAGCTTATCATTCTTAGTAGCTTATACTCCCTGAGTACTCTTGTGTAGTTTAGTATATATAGGTGTATAAGATCAGACTGGTCCTGTAGTCTTGATCTTGTCTACTCTAGGTAGTCCTGTACTCTTAGGCTCACTCTATATACTCTACTCTTGTCTCACTCTCTCTCTCTGCCTGTTCTGTAAGTTCTGACTATGTTCCAGTACTTGCATTCTGTATTTCTGTTGTGTAGGATAGTTGTAGCCTGGGTCCTCTTGCTGAGCCTTTGGGTCCCCTCTATACTGTCACTAACACACAGAAGCAGAATACTAGTAGTCTAGTAGTAGATGAGAGCCTCTCTAAGTAATTCAAGCTCTCTAAAGTTCAAATTTATTACAGTAGTATAATTTGCAGCTGACTAGGTGACAATACATGACAGTACTAGTAGTAAGCAAAGCTACATAGGGTATTTCATAATTCCTTACCTTAAAAAATAACTTACATAATGATAAACATTATTTGAAATTTATTTTCCCATTTTTGACTAGCAAAAATTATAAGCAAAATTTAAAACTTTCTTTATACAAAAACTAGAAATTATTGTTAACATTTCTTCATTTGTGAAATCTTAAAATAAATAGAGATAATAATCTAAAACATAATTTCAAAACAAAATTAGAAATTTTCTTTTGAATTTTTTGTTATTCCTCTGTACTAGTAATAAAGAAATTTAAAAGAAATTTTCTAATTTTGTTT
>NW_006760397.1:133885-161533 GCF_000271605.1 Fomitiporia mediterranea MF3/22 | reverse complement strand
GTTTATAATTTTTGCTGGTCAAAAATGGGAAAATAAATTTCAAATAATGTTTATCATTATGTAAGTTATTTTTTAAGGTAAGGAATTGTGAAATGCTCTATGTGTGGATGTAGAAATTGACACAGTCAGGTGAGAGTCTTGTGACGATCGACGCTGCCTTACTTAGAAATATTACACAATATTACAGCATATTTCAACTAAATAAGGCAGTGTCGATCGTCACATGATCTCCACCTGACTACGTCAATTTCTACATCCACCTGTATGTGAGTGGTAATGTGCTTACGTATGTTCACGTGAGAAACAACTGTTAAGTTCATCAGCGCGTAAGCTTAAATTTAACCTTGGTTTCGTCCTGCGAAACAATGATCATCTCAGAATTTGGTTGGTGGCACAGTTGACCATTTAGTGAACTACAGAATGAAGGGTGGAGTAAGCGCGTTTGTCTTTGTTTACATATTTTATCTTTGCACTTACCATGGTCACCGATAGAAATCCCATCGATTTCGGCTGGACCCGCCACGAAAAGTGCTCGAAACTTCATGGATCGATATCACTGCCATGAAAAACGCTTTGAGACAGCGCCCTTGCGATGTTTCTCGCCGACCTTCATCTTGACCACTAGTGAAACCTCTGAGACACCGAACACATGTAAGTCCATTTTCTTTTCCTGTTCTACTTCAGCATTTTTAGAAGGATGCAGGACGATTGTGTTAGGTTCTTATAATTAGCCCTCGCTCAAGGAATGTTCTGTCCTTGACTGTCCAACACGAGCGCTAGCTAATTGCGTACTTTCGCTGAATCTTGCACAGGACAGCCCCTTCCTGTCGGACCTTAAGCTCGGTTCCGTGAGTCACTATCCGATAGACCTAGGCAATTTCGCGGCATCACCGTGCCAGTGAGCGACGTCAGTAACCTGACTCCCATATCATCATCACTAAAATTATTTCTATCAGTTCAAATGCTAGCGAATCATCTTCACGTTCGCCAGAGTATCTGGAGGCATTGAAGTGAGGCGAGTCCATCTGTGAACCGAATCTCGTTTTCTATCCCTGTGGAACGTTTATTGACTGTGCATAATAGGTATTTGCACGAGATGTTCGACCAGCCTCTTCATCTTTGTTCCAGAATGGACTGGGTCAATGTAGGCTTTGTCGTCGGCTGTCCTCGGTAGGAATCTCGGTCCGCTGGCACTATGGTCTTCTTACTTGGAGACAGTCCCAGGAGTCGAGGGTCTGCAACCCAGTCACAATTTATTTTCCTCTCGCGCGCGTAATCTTCTTGGTTATCATCATCTTCTCTAGAGGCCGTTATAATCATTCGGTCTATGAGGAGGTTTTACTGTTCTCGAAGGATTAGCAAGCCAAATGCGTGGACCTCACCCTTCTATTGTTACAGGAAATAGGAAGCCTTTGGCCGTACAGGAACTGCGAAACGGAAATAAAACGGAACAGAAAGGAATGGAACACGAAGTACAGATACAAGCGCGAGTACAGAGGGAAAGAATTGCCACTGGAAGGATGAGGAAAGAGCTAGTGCGGTCGTGAGAGCGAGAAAGTGGAGCGCGGGGGTCAACGCGCGTGCGTGTCGAGTCGAGGAAGAAAAGGACAAAAGCCAACGATGTTGCGCAGACGCCCAACTTGGTAGTCCATGGAATAGTTGTTGCATTGGTGTGTTTTCGAGGACGCTGGCGAGGTATTGATGTATATCTCTGGTGACAGCTGCTTGTACAACTCTGCGTTGAGGCGGACGACCTGGTTGAACTTCGGATAGCGTCAGAGAGTTATTCTCTATCAAGAAGAAAGCGGCCAGCCGGCGATAGGCCATTTCTGAACCACATGGACGACATGGATGCCCTTTCAGCACCAGAATACGAGGAAGAGAATCACGGCCGCTAAGCGGCTCTACTCTCGCGACCCTGTTCGATAGCCAAGAGTGTCGAGCATTCCATGGATTGTGTTCTTTTCCTTAAAGTGTGATCGAAGGCGAATAACGAAAGGTGGGACCTCCATAAGCAGACAGATCTAAATGTGAAAAACTGGCCACAGTACCCAATGCAGGTCCCTCTGAGGCTCCTCGACACGCCGGGGGGTCGCGGGACGCACGGCGGGATGCGAAGGAGAAAGAGATGGAGGGCTTGGAGCCATCGATCTTTCTCTGTTGTTGTAAACAACAGACTCGGACGTATCGTTTTCGTCTTCTTCTTCGTCGCTTTCCTCAGCCGCCCAGTAAGACTGGTCTTCTTCGATTGTCCCCAGAGTAACAATTGAGGGTGATCTTTCGATGGACTGCGCCTGCAGCGTCATGACAGGTGTTGAGTCTAGTGAATTGCTTTCGCCTCCCCGATTCTCGTTGTCCTCAGCCGTTAACCCTGGCGTGCCTGGGCTGCTATCGTACTGGAACACGCTCTGGCTCGTCGTTGTATTCACTGGTGCCTCTGGCAAATAATTAGAGGGACCTGGTGCGTAAAACAGGAAATTCGTTTCATCCTCCTCCTCGATTTTGACCAGAGTGGACTCTGGCTCTGTGGACTGTGCGTCGTTAACTGTTGGTTTTTCCACCGTTAGACCTGGTTCGGCTATTTGCATAGCCCTATTCGTCTCTTGGTGGCGCGTCGTTCCACCATTTGCGGCAGGTATGATGATGTTGCGGGATCGCAAACTCCGTATGTTTCTTACAATTGGCGGGCCTTCGGATACAGCAGGAACGACACTAGATGGTTCTGCAACTGCTGCAGTGATGCGCTGCCGCTTTCCTGCCCCGAGTTCATGATCCGCCTCGCCTATTCGGCGTTTCTTGCTGGTGGGAATAGCGCTGTCTTCAGAATTTTTACTCGGACTCGACCTCGAAGCTTTCTTACGAGACCACCGATGGCCGCGTTGCTTGCGGGATTTCGGCTTGGTCGGAGGCGGGGAAGAGACATCTAGGCCATATGTAAGTTCAACGTTACAATTTTGTATGGTAGTCCAACTCACCTTCACAAGGATTCTGTGATTCATCAATGGAAAGGCCAGAGCCTTGTGGCTGTCGGCTGACAAGGGGCCTATCTGAATAAATATTTTAATGAGCAACCGTGATGCAGAATGAGGTCGGAGGCTTACCATTTCTTTCACTTCTTACTTCGGAGACTTGCGCAGTCTGTAGGTTAGAGAACCAAGCTCCTGCCAAGAGGGGTTGGTCCTCTGTGATAATGTTCGTTGAAAGTGCACCGTGGCTCCCCGTGTCGGTGCTAAAGGCATTGGTCCGGACTTCGGCGGAGCCTTCGACCGCATTGTCATAGACGGCAGTACTCCTTCCGGTGGTTGTCTGGGGGCTGCTTCTGGGATGGGCAACGGGCGAACGGTTTGGCTGCACTAACAATACATCGTTGTTACCGGCTTCATTAATACTAGTCGTTTCGGCTGCTGGAAGTTGCCTCGTCATATTACGAGTGAAAACCATTATGCTTGATATGTTAGACAACGGGAATGGGTTATGGGGATTTCTTGATGTTGGGTGCGGAGGGGAAGTTGACTTGTTGGAATTGAGGGCCACGCTCTTTATATGCCCTCACAATAGGGGTTACCTCATCAAGACACATCACTCCAGACCTAACTGGTTTTGTTCATCATTGTCCTTTGTGACTCGTTAACACCCAAATTTCAAGGGCGGTTATGCCCGAGCCACGGACGATGCGGATTGAAGGGAAAGCAATGTAATTTTTGACCTTCATGGTTTGGTTCTATTTTCCTTGACTTCTTCTCTGGGATTATCTTATGCTTTTCCCCGGCCCTGTGGAGAAGGATGGAAGGGGGGGAGGGGGGGAGAGGTTCGAGATCGATGAGATGGGATTGGATGGATCCTGCATGACTCTTGTTCTTGCATAGCCGAGACTGTCGAGTCTACCATGTTTCTGGTCAAGAGATATTGTTGGTGGATCCGACCCCAAGTAACCCGCTCTCTCCGTGAATTTCACTACTTGAATGGCCTGCGGTCATGATGCTTGCATCTCGTACAGCAATTATTTATCGTGGTTCTACACGTAAGCTGACTTATTTTTTGGAAAAAAAAAACTCTGTTTTACATTGAAGAGTTTGTCAATACTTGCTTGTGAGCAGCGTGGTGGACCCTTTATAACCTCCCTCAAGCTGTATACTTCTAATTCATAAATTTAACAGCAACATTGAATGGATACATCATGGTCCAAGCGCACCGCTTGAGCCACGCGTTTTGGCACTCAATATATTCCCTTTTATAACCTTGAAAAATGAGAAACACCCGATTCATCCTCTGTCTTTGACTCATTCATTCCGCTCATTTTCTAGCTGAGAACTTTACGCCGACAGGCTAGAAGTGACCCCCATGGAAGGTGGAACTGGGCAGGAAAGCGGGATCAGTGCAACGAACGGTCATTGCACTCATTCTATATTTAGAAGTTCGCTGTCGGTGGCTCAAGAGCAGCTTACTTCTTCATAGTTCGTACTGTTGATTTTTACACTGTGATGCGTTGGACAGTGATAAGTATAATAGATACTTACGTGTGCTCACGTACGTTGCTAGAATCATTTATGTGGGGGATGGTTGTTGAATTCGGCTTTAGTTAGTAAGTTAAAGTTTGTCCTTATTTCATCCCTTCAAAGTAATTAAAAGAAATTATTGGGAGACTCAAGTGGCAATTCAATATAAAAGCGAGCGGGATTCCCATCCCCCCCCCCCTTCATCTCTCTCTCTCACTTACTATACTAGCCCAAAGGTTGTATGCTTCTTCGCCACATTGTAGAATAGTGAATCGTAAGACAGGGAGCAATGGAGGAAGGGTTGGCGGGCTGGGAGCCCTCAATCTTTCTCTATCGACAGAGATGAGAGAACCCGAAACATTGTCATCAATTTCGCCCTCGTCCTCGTCCTCATCCGCAATGGCCACCAACTCGTCCAGTGGTGTCACTTCCTCTATCGTTCCCGAAGGAACAAGTATGAGGGATTCATCAAAGGATTGGGCGTCCACCGACTGTACCCGTGGCATTCTTATGACACTGATAAGAATACCAGGTGTGCAGTCATCAGCTCCGGTATGCTACAGTGACTGTCATACAGGAATGTAACCTCACTTGTTGGTTCAGTTTCCAGTATCAGCATGCTCCAATCACAAGGTAGCAGTGTGTCGAAGAGGTAATCCTCCTCTTCATCCTCCATTTTTATCAGTGTGAAGTCTACCCCAATGGCTGGCATATCTTCTATCGCCGATTGACGGTGTAGGGATGGCGACCTCGCTATCCTGTTGCTCTCGCCCCTTCCCGAGTTTGCAAGATCATCAGGAAGGACGAAAGGATGGTGCTGCGTGATCGCAGCTGCCTAACGTTGTTTGCATCCATTGTGTTGCTGAATGACATAGAACAGACGTTGGATGACCCGCAACAGCTTCACTGGTATGCTGCCCCTTTGTTGGCCTAGGCTCGTCTTCTTCGCCATTCGTGCTCTCGACTCGGTGCTTTCTGCCCATCTGGACAGCACAACCTTGGGTAGATGTCCTTGCAGTTTTCTGCGACTCTACCCATGCCCGCGTCTCTTGCGAGCCTTCGGCTTGGAAGGGGGTGGGCAGGAAGCATTAGAAAGTCTAGACCTTATGTCAGTTCGATGCTGCACTTACGTATGGTGATCTAACTCACCTTTACAAGGATTTTGTGAGCTTTCGCTGGAAATGCCCGAGCCTTGTGGCTCATGACTGTCTAGGTCCCGGCTGAATAAATATTTTAATGAGGAATCTTGACGTGGAACGAGGAGTGAGACTTACTATTTTTTGTACTTTCTGTTTTGACGATCTGCACGGCTTGGGTATTAGAGAACTGGTCCTCTATAGTGATGTTAGGTTGAAAAGCACCGACGCTTCCCGTGGTGGTGCTGAAGGCATTGGTGGAAACGTTGGTGGAGCTTTCAGAGGCATCTTTTAGACGGCGCCACTTGGTCTGGTCATTGATTAGGAACCGTTTCCAGGTAGGTAACACGCGAACGCCCTGAATGCGTTAATGGTGTCTCATTGCTGTTTGTTGCTTCGATGCGAGAGGCCTGAACAGCTGCGTATTCCCTCAGAATTGCACGAGTGAGTACCATTATGCTCTGTCGTGTAAATGGCGCGCTGAGGAGGGAGTCGTTCCGGGGAACTCTTGTTGTGTAGGAGGATTGGGGTAGTGAGCTGACTTGTGCGACTTTGAGAGCCACGCACGCCGGGGTGCGAAGGAGAAAGAGATGGAGGGCTCGGAGCTATCGATCTTTCTCTGTTGACTACAACAACGGACTCCGATGCGTCGTTCTCATCTTCTTCCTCGTCGCCTTCCTCAGTCGCCCAGTACGGCTGGATTGTCCCTGGAGTAACGATTCTGGGTAATCTCTCAATGGACTGCATACACAGCGTTTGAACAGGTGTTGAGTGTAGTGCATTGCTTTCGCCTGGCCGGTTCTCGTTGCCCTCAGCCATTAACCCTGGCGTCCCCGGGTCGCTGTCGTACTGGAACACGCTCTCGCTCGTCGGTGTATTTACTGATACCTCTGAAAAGTAATTAGAGGGACCTGGTGAGTAAAGCTGGAAATCCATTTGATCCTCCTCCTCCTCGATTTTGACCGGAGTGGACTCTGGCTCTGTGGACTGTGTGCCATCGACTCTCGGCCTTTCCACCGTCCAACCTGGCACAGCCGTCTGGATAGTCCTATTCGTCTCCCGGTCGCGCGTCGTTCCACCATTTGCGGCAGGCATGACGATGTTGTGGGATCGCAAACTCCGTATGTTTCTTACAGTTGGCAGGCCTTCGGATACAGTAGGAACGACGCTAGATGGTCTTGCAACTGGTTCAGTGACGCGCTGTCGCGTTCTTGACCTGAGCTTATGACCTTTAGCATCCGCCTCGCCTATTCGGCGTTCCTTGTTGGTGGGAATAGCTCCGCCTTCAGAATTCTTACTCGGATTCGACCTCGAAGCTTTCCTACGAGACCATCCATGGCCCCGTCGCTTTCGGGCCTTCGACTTGGTCGGAGGCGGCAAGGGACACCTAGGCCTTATGTAAGTTCAATGTGACGCTTTCGTGCATTGTCCAACTCACCTTCGCGAGGATTCTGTGATTCCTCTGTGGAAAGGCCAGAGCCTTGTGGTTCTCGGCTCTCAAAGGCCTCAACTGAATAAATACTTTAATGAGGAACCAAGATATAGGGTAGGATTAGAAGCTTACCATTTCTTTCACTGTTTGCTTCCGAGACTTGCGCAGCTTGCGCTGTCTGTAGGCCAGAGAACGTAGCTCCTGCAGAGGAGGACTGGTCCTCTCTGATGATGTTCGGTTGAAGGGCACCGTGCCTGTGTTCACTGTTGGTGCTGAACTAATTAGGAAGGGCCCTAGCGGCGAAATTTGCTAGAGGGCAAGGCAAAAAAAATATTATCAGGAATTTTGTTGTTGAATATACATCTACGTCTTATTTATAGTGTTCTGTAACAGTATGTATAATATCAGTACTTCTTACTTGCCTACTAAGCCTGCTTTCTGTTGAGACAATTACATTATGTATTAAAAATTACGTAATTTCTATATATGGGAGGAATTTGTCATAATATTGTAGCTGGTTGCGAAATTTTGCAAGACAAGAATCGAGAAATGTAGAATTTTTTTTTCAAAAGAACAATGAGTTCATTTAGAGCAAAAAACAGTCTTTTGGAAATAAGTTAGTAATTTCTATTTTCTTGAAAATCTGTTACATCATTCTGTAGAAAAGTATAATTCTAACAATTCTATTGTAGAGAAACTACAACTTCCACTTGTGGCGCATTGTACCCAAGGATCACATGACTAGATCCATCTGAAAGTTGTCTCACTGAGGCTTGGACTCAGAACATCTCTCACCCCACAGCTTCAAGGTGTAACGATATTTGACCTCAACTTCTTATACTACTCGTCTCACCTCACTGTCCTAAACCTTTTTAACACCATGATGCAGAATGCTGATCATAGGTATAGGCAACAATCATCAAGGACTGTGTAGGAGTGTTACAACATTATTATTCTTTATATCAAATCACCGAGTTCCGGCTCATCTTTCCTCTACTGTGGTGCATCTTCTTGTGATTCATCTATCATGTACAGGGAGATTGTATCTCGCTTCCGGGCTAAGATGAATCAGACACTCTGATGATTAGAGAACATATCTACAAAACAAACGGATTCAGTGCTACAGTATCCAGGAAGAGTGACCACAGATGCTCTGAGAATGTTCTTCTTATCACAAGACTAGCCTTGAAGATCATCTAGTTGTCAAGTCTCTTGATTGTTCCTGCCACAATGCAATAGAAAATGGAGGCTTCTTACTATAGTAACTATGTCCTTGTTCCCCTCATTTAGATTATTGTGTAAATGCATCATAGGCTAGACCAAATATCTTGATAGGAACACAACTAATCAACGTTTCTGCTGTTCGTGCTCAAGCAACATTTGTTGCTCTGTATCGACTCGGACAAGATCAGCGTTTCCTCATCAACACATGTTTATAGACTGACTTGAAACACATAAAGGACAAATATATAAAGTCCTGGACTTCTACATTCGACTAACCATATCCTCAGGTGCCTCATTTCTACGGCCAGACTCACGGAACCATGACCCTCATTGTACGATCTGAACCTTCAACTATAGCTGCTAGTTTTACTTCTGTTTGGGTCTCTGAGCAAGTAACAAAGCAATACTTTCAAGTTGCTGTTGTGACTACTTTGACCTATGATATTGGTGAGTACAATGCAAATTTGTTGTCCAATCCAAAATGTTCACAGCCTTGTAGTCACAACAATGGATAAAGAGGTAAATGAAAATATCTATCTACTATACTGTATCTAATGCTTGCGTTGCATAGGTCAAATATTTTTGGGTAATTCATCCGTCGTAATATTATTTTTTATCCAGTACACTCACCTACACGAATGGATAGAAAACACAATGGAGCGCTGTCAATGTCATATTTTTTGTGGTAGGTATTGCATATTGCTCTCTGTCGCGTGTTAGAGAAATTGACAAACGTCACCGATCCAGAACCGCTATCTTGGCCTTTTCGGGGCCAGTGTATATCTGATTTGTAATTATTTTTAATCCTTGCTATAGCTCTGTTTTACATGCCTAATTAACTCTCAAAGCAAACTCGTTTGGAATTAACCTTGCATTGTATGTGCATGCTTATTCGTCCTTCTACAAACGCTATTAACTCTTGAATTATAGATGTAAGAATTGAGTGCATTTCCGCCTCTTATCCACTAACATACATAACCATAAGGTGATTTTGCTACATGGAGTCAGGACATTGCTAGTATGTACTCCAGTTAATTGTATGTGCCTTATTTTGACATAGTCGATCTAGATTGGGCCACGATCGTACTCATTGATTGTGAGTGTCTTGTGGTATACATTCATACAGATCCGGTTTCATAAGATTGACACAGATATTTTAATGATTCGAGTGCTTGCACTATACTCAAGAGGTCTGAGATATATATCTATACGATTTCTGTTAACTCATTCTGTCATAGACAAGTAATTGTCTATAATACTTAACATTCTTCTCGCTGTAGAAGCGATTTTCAAACTCGGTTTGATTATTTATTTTGACGTAACTGCAGACTGTAAGATATCAATATCTCTCTCGATCTGACCCAAACTCTGACTTGATCACAGACGTTGTTGGGTTGCTTGCAAATGGCTCTACAGTTTGTGGTCAACTCAATTTCTCACCAACGGTCTGGGGAATAGTTGATTGGTGAGCTTAGTTTGTGTTGGACCACATATTTCTAATGGTTTATCAGGACAATACCAATGCTTTATGATATTTTATTGATGGTTCTTGCACTCTATAGAGCTGCAGAATTCTGGAAGATATCTACCGGATTCAAAGGGTTTGAGCTTGTCAAGATCGTTATTCGCGATCAGTTTACTTATTTCGCTATGTAAGAATATCTCAATCTGTCGAATGATAAACTAATAGCACTGCCGTAGCGTAATAGCATGCTGCATAGTCGACATAATGCAGTTCAAAGTACAAGTGACAAGCCAGTTTTGGACGGGCGTTCTAGGCTCCCTCGGAAACCCATCATTTCTCTGCGTCCTAGGAAGTCGAATGCTCTTCAACCTGAAGGAGGCGGGCCAACTAGGCGTAAATGAGGGAACGAGCTACAGGTTCACCTCGAGGACCGTGAATGCAATGGAATTCTCTTAACCAGATATCAAGAAGTATATATGTATCTGGAGTCTTGTGTGTCCTTGGGCTCGGTTTTCGGAAACGATTCCATACGTACGAAAATAGTCCAATTGTTATGTTATCGATTGTCTGCAAACATTTTCCGGAAAGCAAATCTACCAAACCGTCGTTTGTCACCGAATGGCACCAAAGAACGTCCGAGTTACACGCCGAGCTTCTTCCGTTGTCCTTTCGGCTTGGCATCAATTAATTGAAAATCTGTCAGTACTAAACTGCTAAGACTTCTTTCATATGTCGAAGTTCGGCTGTCTCCGGGCGGGCTGACTTTTCAGGATTTGTAATCAAAACATTAGTCATATTTTCACTGAACGTCTTTATTAGACCTACGATGTGCTCATACACAACTTCTACTGCAAAGATACGTCCCTTAATATACAAGCTCAACCTCATTTTTCATGTCCAAACTTGCCGCCAAAGACCCATGACCTGCAAATTTCGCTACCTGAAGCGAATAAAAACCCCTGGGACTGGTTCATCTGCCATCGAAAGCTTGCTATGAGAAATTCTACTGACTTCCTGACCGTGGCTAAGGCTCGTGGTGTGCTTCGACTGGTAATTGGCTGACACATATCGTCGCTGACTTTCGGCAAAGTTTGTATTCCTGAGAAATGAACTTTGTCTGGAATGACGCAAATACCTCCCATTTCAGCGCATTTCTCCGAAACAAGACCTTTTCTTGGGATCAAGCACGCGAGCCTCATATTAGCCATGTCGTTGGGACATTCATACTTAAAGAATGTGATTCGGATGGTGTATACAAATTTCTATCTGGTGCGTTTCTGCAATACAGATGCTGCTTCTCCTTATCTATACTCATGGTTCTTCAGAAGCTATCCTTCCCCGCGAACCTTGCTTTTTGCTTCCGCCTTCGAGCAGCGCTCCCAGTTTCCCTCCGCCCTCTACCAAGCCAATGTGAACGCAGGTTATAAAGGTCAGCCTGTCTGCTTCAACGCATTATCCGAGGGATTCACATCGCGTAAAGATCGGCAGCAGCGCGAAGTTTGGCATGGAGTTTCCCAAGTTTTGGTCTTTTTATCAGATCGACGTTCTGTGAGTGGATTGATACTGTTCACCCCTGGGCTCTTTCCTTCACAAGTCTTACCGATTATTCCGATGGTTCTCTCACAGTTATCTTCTCGTGTCCCATGTCTGAAGAAGACAAGCTTTGCTGCACGGTATTTAAGCCCTACAAGCACATGAATGAGGAGGTAGGGATTGCCTAGCTCTCTCCGATGTTTGCCTCAAGTATCTTGCTCCTTGCCGCACTCGTAGCAGCTGTTCCTTCTCCGCCACTGGTCCGTGTGCGCGAGTCAAAGGTGACAGTGCCGTTCGTCGGCAGACTCAACATCACCGGGCACACGATCGCCGAGATTGACAGAGCGCGTGCTGCTCAAAGCCGTGCAAAGGGTAAGGCTCGGATAGGACAGTCAGAGAAGCGACAATCGGCATTTCCAATCATCAATGAAGCCGTCACTTATGTTGCCACAGGTTCGTCCAAAGGAAATCCTCTGCACAGTCATATTTTGATTCTAATATACAATTTCACTAGTCGGGGTCGGAAGTCCAGCTACTTCATACGATTTACTAATTGATACAGGAAGCTCGAATACTTGGTAAGTCTACAATAACTGCATTAAATATATTTCTCAATCATAGCGGTTTAGGGTCGGAGGTCCGCCCAGTTCCGTTCCGCATTTTATTCTCGTCTAATAAAATTGCAGCTGGGAAGCGTTTCGTGGAAACGAGTACAAGCCAGGATACGGGCGACGTAAGTGAATGTCTTTGTTCTATGAAAAGACCGTTCTGACTCAATTTGAAGCTTGTCTCAGTTCAATACGGATCAGGATTCTTTATCGGGGAGGAATGTCAGTCCCGATATTAAGTTCATTTCTACAACCATAGGCATCTAATTTTGTTATCTGGATTCAGTCTCTGACACCGTGACGCTCGCGGAAGGTCTTGTTATCGAAAACCAAGGCATTGGTGACGCTTTGATCTCCCAGTGCGTATAACTTCCAAAGTTTCTCTTCAAGCCAGTTAAACTTGTTCACAATTTCAGAGGTTTCGATGGCGTGGATGGTATCCTTGGTATGTATTGACTAGATAATAGGTACAAGACTATTGATCTTTATCCTAACTTATTTTCACTTCAGGCATTGGCCCGACGGATCTCACTGAGGGCACAGTGGATGGCATTGATAGCGTTCCCACAGTCACCGACAATCTGTTCTCTCAAGGCATAATTCCGGAGAAAGTTGTTGGTGTTTTCTTCGCACCAACAAACTCACTCGAGATCGCCAATGGAGAGCTTAGCTTCGGACAGGTATGTCACCGTACACTATCCCTTGTAGATTATATACTTACTCAACATCTCCTAGGCCGATGCATCCAAGATTACGAGCGATGTTGTCTTCACCCCTATTACATCGACTTCTCCTGCTAGTGAATTCTTCGGAATCGATCAAAGCATAACGTACGGTTCTGACGGGACCGTTGTCCTTCCTTCTACGGCTGGTATTGTCGACACAGGTACGTATACATCTATTACCCATGCTACAATTGGCATTTACCTGATGATATACAGGAACTACACTCTTCTTATTGCCCACTGATGCATTCAACACGTACACGACTCTAACTGGTGCTACTATGGACAACAACGTCGGACTGCTCAGTCTTACCCCTGAGAACTTCGCGAATCTCCAAAGCCTTTTCTTCAACATAGGAGGCTCCGCATTTGAGTTTACTCCAAATGCCCAGCTGTGGCCTCGTGCACTTAACACTGCAATTGGAGGTCCGGCAAATGGTATCTTCTTGATCGTCAGCGATGTATGTAGCCATCTCATCTTTGTATTCACCATATTTACTAATGAAACGTTACTTCAGCTTGGGACGAATAGCGGCGAAGGCTTTGACTTTGTTAACGGATTTGCGTTCCTGGAACGTTTCTATTCCATCTTTGACAGCACTAACAACCAAGTCGGCTTCGCGGCTACCGCTCACACCATGGATGAAACGAACTGATTTTATGGTTAATTGTTACTTTACTTTCTTGGGATTGCTTCAGGAGGGACGATTTTACGTGACCTTTTGTCTATGATGCTTGGTATTCTTTGTGTTTTAGCTGGCAAATCGAGTCTCGATAGTTCAATCAATACTGTCCGGTCACACTTGTTAGTCTTAATTTTTACAGTGCATACAACACGGCCAACACAGTAAGGCAATATGATATTGGCAGTACTTCTGAATTAACACAACAATAACAAAGGTGTTCTATCGATAAAGCATAGTCTTGTGCCACTGCACCAAACACAGGATAAGATGAGGATGAGCTTATCTCTACACAAGATCTTTACGTTGTAAATTTACCATAAATGGCTGAAATTAACTCCTCGTACCTGAGCGGGAAGTGTAGTTGATTTTGCTCATCGCCTCGCCTCGTGGCACACAGCTAAGCACAGCATAGATTATTAGATGCAGGACCTTGAATTCATTTACGTATTTGCACATGTTGTTTGGAGATTGGACCGATTAACGTCAATAACATTGCATCATGGTAGGGGTAGATTTCGTGACCCCGAGATTCTACAGATAAGGGATCTCGGCGAATACTAATTCTTGTAGAAAATTGACTATATTGCTCCAAAAACCGTAAAAATCGTACAGACGTCCTCAAGCTGTGCAGCCTCTGTGCCTTCGCGTACCTGGGCTCCAAACTGCGTCCCTTAAATTTCCTGTGCTACTCCAGTGGTTTATCACCTTTGTGCATTATTAGTTGTCGGAGCGAGGTTAATGACGTGGAGCTAACCGTCGGTTACATTATCAGACCGATCCCTCACCGAGGGTCGGCCAGGACTAAAAACCATCTAGTTGTACAACATGGGGAGTAGAGAAGGCGTAGTTGTAATAATGCTTTATGCATACATCCGCCTTACTCAGGTGTGAGGAGATGGGGAGACGGAGGCGATGCTAGAAAGTTAGAGAAAGCAAAACATGAGTCGGACGACGTCGGGGTGCGTCGGGATCGTAAACAACAAGAGAGATTCAAAATCACTCAAATACTCCAGACTGAAGCTTTTGGAGGCACTGTAGCCTCACTTCATCTTCGTACCAACTCGACATCAACTTTAAGCAGACTGCTAAGACGCTATACGTACCCCGCATTCCTCTCGCCGCAGTACTACTACTAGTGCCTAGATCCGAGGAGTTATCGTATCCCACTTGACCGATTGACACTGTCGATCCACCCGTCAGTCGTCCTTCATCGACATTCATTCATTCAGTATCATACAATACTTACATTCGCCGTACGTGTCCCTGTTGAAGTTTCTTCGTCAGTATAACATAACGAGTATTAATTTAAAGCGACAGGGCGACAGCGGGGCGAATTCGTCTATTTGTTCCGGATTCATTTACTGAAGCTACGAGTGAAAGACGTCAGTGAGGACAAAGGATAGGACAGACCGCAAGACAAGAAGACAAGATAAAGGGTTGTTAACAACAGTAACGGACGTTGTCAAGAGATCGGAAGGGAAGGAAAGTGTCAGCCGCAGAGGTATTCGATTTCGGGATTAAAGGCTGGTTGCGGATAAACTAAAGACACGGTAAGTGGAAGATAACATTTCGATATATATTTAAATAGTGATGCTGATAATATCATTGATGATGTCGAAAGGGAGATTGAAAGGACAAGGCTTAGTTAGACGTGACGAAATATTGATACCCCGATACCGGCATTGAAGATTGACAGCTGAATAAAAAGTAGCCGGGTAAGTCAAAGTCATAATATCATATTTGCTATCCATAGAGGGTATGCACCAAGTTGGAATGCTTATTGCTCGGTAACTCAACATCGAGTGCTAGCATCGGTAGTGCATTCGAAATTATCTCTCGGCATAATTTAGCTCAATTACTGACGTCTTGTTTTGTAGTATAGTATACGCAACCGGTGACTACTGAAAGAACTTGCTTGACAAGGGGAGTTTAAAAGGCGAGGAAGAAGCAGCAAAACGAACGATAGATTGACAGCTGGCGAAATACTACGGTAAGTCAGAACATCTTTCGCGTTATTTTTAAGAAAGACACTACGCACCAACTCGGAATGCTCGGGTCACTCGACATTGATTATCATTGAGCAGTACGGCTGTAGCATTGGCGGTGTATTCGAAATTATCCTTACCAGTATTCATGAATGATCGTGAATGGCTTAGTACAGTTGCTGACGTCTTGTTTTATAGTATTGGCAACTCATATCGAAAGAAGGACGCTGCCTTGTTTACTGAAAGAGAGGAGATTAAGAGGGAAAAGAAGAACGATTGCACGAACGATAGATTGCAGGTTTGACAGCCGGCGAACGGCGAAATACTGTGGTAAGTCAAAATCATTCATTCTACATGTTATTTTTAAGATGCTACGAACCAGAGTATCGAAGTTCCAACAACATCAAATACTAACGACACTATTACATTCGAAATTCATCTCTTGCTTATTGTTTAGTGCGATTGCTGACGTCTTGTGTTATAGTACAGACAGTCCAATTCTTCGGAAGAAAGTCTTTGTTTATCCAGAGAGAGGGGATTAAGAGGCTCAGAAGGAAGCATCGAACGAACGAACGATAGATTGACAGCTGGCGAGATTGTTTGCTAGGGTAAGTTAGAATATCATAATATCATATTTATGCTATTTTAAAGACACTACGTACTGGGGACATTCAAGGGATTCAGCATACAATTTGCTGACGTCTTGTTTTTATAGGCTTGTTATTCTTCTTCTTAAGCAAAAGAGAAGAAGGAGATTAGGAGGTGAGTTTGAATTCTTTTCATTGTTTGCATCGAATCAACGCCACCGCTCGCGTCGAGGCAATCTCGTGATAGTCTGAGCGGGTGTAAGGGATTTGGGGAACTAAGGGGGTTGATAGAATTGGATTATTGGATTATTGGATTATTAATCTTGGACGCCGCCGCCGCCACTCACCGTTTCTGTACGATTCTGTTTCTGAGTCGTGTTCGAGACAAGAAGATGAGTGGATGGGGTTGGGTGACCCTATCCTTCACGTTCAGGAAGCGGAGCGAACGAACGAACTCTCTTCTCGCCGCGCAGTTAAAAGATAAAATCTCTGTCTTTTTCTATTTTTACCATTCACCCTAACTGCGAATCCAATTCAACCCCGCACTGATTCGTTATATTATTTCATCCGTAGTGTTCCGCCATCTGATCCATACCTTCTCTCTTGGGTAGTCACGAGAAAAGGAAGGACTTTCTTCTGTGTTTCGGCCTTGCCATCTATCACAGAAGCTGTACGTTATACAAACTAGAATAGTCCGGCCTAACGAGCGCGGAGAAGGAGGAAGGAGGACGATTCGTTATCGCTCGATCGTATCGCAGTAAGCAGTTTACTAATTACTGAGTGGAGAAGAGGAGGGAGGGAGATTCACGTCAGCTGCCGAGTCGGTCGCTGTAGACATTCAGCGCGGTAGTTTCGGTTGTTGAAAATTAGTTGAGCGTGAGCGTCTATCTATCTGGAATATTAGAGAGACGCGGGGAGAAGGGTAGATCGCCGAGGTAGGTGAAAGAACGAAATGATTCCGTGGCCGTGGAGGATAAGGCAGCTCACGTGGTCTGTCAGATTCATAAGACACTGCTCTTGCTGTACATCGGGACTTGCACGACGACTTCTCCGGACGGACGATTCGAATTCTCTTGTGTGTATACGATAAACCCTCACATACATTGCTCTCGCTAAGCTCTGGTGGCAGATCTTGCGCCAATCTGGGAATTTAGAATACCCTTTCCTTCCCGACTTCGACATAGACAGAACTCACTCTATCTCACTGTGAGTAGATTCTTCTTTTTGTTGCCGGTGCGTTCGGCTGCGGCGTTTCTTGTCCTGACTCTGTATCTTTTATGTCCTTGTCCTCTCTGTAGCATTGACGTGTTCGACACTCGACGTGTGTACTGACGTCTGCTGCAAATCTTCGCTGTACAGTAACATCACACATCGTTTCGGCCGGCTTCACCACACATCGCATATTGCATAGCACATATCGCATATCTAAGGACCCGCGAACAATCAGCAGATATGTCCGGTCCTCCACCTCCTACCGCCCCTGCCCCTGCTCCCGCGTCGAACAGCTCTTACACCCGCGACGGGAATTATCACGCGCCTCGGGTGAGTTCTAGTCCTCTCCCCTCCCTTCCCGCCCTTCCTGCCCCTTCCTTTTTTTTTTGGTTCTTGTTACATGTGTGTTTCGTGTGCGCTTCTTCTCTTCTGTCTGTGTGGAGCGCTTGAGCTCGAGGAGCTGGAACGTTCGCCGGGGAGACCGGGGAATATCAGGGAATCCCTGGTTGGGTTGCGATGGATCGTTGGATGGGTCAGATGGGAATGAACTCGAGAGCACGGACGGCGACTTAGAGAATAGGCAGACCTAGGATACACTCACTAGGACATTCAAACGCACCGATGATGCTTCCTGCACACGCGCGCGCCCATGCTCTCTGTCTCCTGATCTCTACCCTATGCCTGCCTCGTTCCTGCCTATTTCTGGACCGCCCGCCATCAGCCTTCATGAACTAAGCAAGCCTTGTTGTGCAAAGACGGATACACGGGCGTCACCCTTGTATTTTCCTTAATCAAACTTTTTTTACCTTCTTTAATCATCTTTTTGACGGCGGGACTTGATTTGGGTATGGATTGTATTGGTTTGGGGGGTGGGGGGTGTATGTAAGGCGTCCCCGTCCCGTGCTTGTGGTGCCCGTGCTTCCTTCTTTTTCTCTCTTCCTGTGTCCCTTCATCCCTGCCTTGCCTGCCTGTCTTCGTTCATCTAACTGTAACTTTGCCTCGCCGGGCGTCTCTTTTTTCTGTACATCTACCACCACCGAGCGTTTTCCCCTTCGTCGTCAACTGAATTGCCACTGACCATTTTGTCTTTCTCGCGCTCTCACCCGTTCTTAATCCGACGCCCATCATCGCTCATTGGACCCACTCGCTTGTTGGTTACTTGGCGATTTGGCGATTTCGTCTCCCATCTACTCTCTTCTCGTCGACCCTGCATCCCTGGCATCTCGCGTTTGTTTGACACATTAAACAAACGTCACGGACTCACACCTGCGATCGCTACGCTACTTGCTCTGCTTATCGGCATCGCCATCGTTATCGACGCGAACGCCGCAACCTCAAATTGGCCGACTTCATCACTCTCATCGACAAATACAACGAATAACAACGAAATACAACTAGCAGCAACAGCAGCGGCGCGGCCAACCGAATCCGATTGACGTCGACGTGGAGTTGGAGTCATCTCACGTTCACACTCTTTCCGACGCCCATCCGCATCCTCACTCGCATTCGTCGACCCACCTTCCTCCTCCTACTAGTGCCAATCGGCCAACCACGAAGACTCCCCAGCAGAGCAATAGTCAAGGCCGGACGCGAATGCCGGCGATCGGCGCACACCCCGCGTTTTACGACCCTGACGCACCGTCCCACCCACCACCTGCAACGCTTGATTACGCTCAGTTCATGATGCAGCAGCAACAACATCACCAACAACATCAACAGCAAGCTCATGCACATGCACAACTTGGATATGGACAGGGAGAATATGCTTTGGACCCTACTAGTGCGGGTGGAGGGTATGGGTATGAAGGTATAGATGGGATGGGCGTTGATGTGGGTTTTGGCGCTTTTGCGGCGCACGCACATGCTCCTCCGACGCACCAGCAACATCAACAACATCAGGCGTTCGGGCACCAGCAGCATGCACTTCATCAACAACATCCGCATCAGCATGATTTTACGAGCGTCTCGCCTGCGTCGGGGAGTACGCACTCCTTACCAGCGGGAGGGACGACGTCTGCATTTTATTATGATCAAGGTGCCGCTGCTTCACAGCAGCAACAACAGCAGCAGCAGTATGCGGCGCATGGAATACCAGCGGAGCATAGCTTCGATATGTATTTCCCTCCTCCGTCTTCTTCGTCTGCTGGAGGAGGGTTTGACTCGTTCCCACCACCGAGTTCGGCGGGTACAGGTACAGGGACGCCGCCTGTACCGCTTTGGACACAGCAATCTGGTGGTGGGGGTGCGGGTGTTGCGGAGGGTGCTGCTGGGATGCCGGCGGACATCTCTCAGAGTCAAGCTCAGCCGCAGGCTCAAGGACAGCGCATGGATAGGTGGAAGAATACTACGAACGTAGATGGTGCAGGTCAGAAGAGGCCTGCAAAGAGCGGTACGATGCGTGCGACTCAACCGACGATACAGACGTCTGTACCTTCCGCTCAACAACAACAAAAATCATCAACTCAAGCACAAGGCGGGGCGAAGTCAAAGACATCTACTACGGGTGCAGGTTCAGGATCGACGTCAGCTGCGAAACGTAAACCTGCAAAGCGAATTCGTGCTAGCGTTGCTCATGAAGGGTCGGATAGCGATGTAGATTCTGACGATGAGATTGGTGTGACGCCGACGAGTAATAACGGGCATCCGAACCCTGCGCTTTTGAGGAATTCGTTCCCGGCTTGGTCGAGTGGGATGGGTGGGGGATTTGGACCAGGATCGCTTGGTTCAGGTGGAGGAGGAGGAGGGTTTGGTGGTGTACCTGGGTTGGCTGCGCTTGTTGGTGGTGGAAATGCGAGGTTGTGAGTCTTTCTTGTTCTCATTCTCCCTGAGTTTCTTTTCTTTGGTTCTTTGAGTTGGGTACGCAGATTGCTGACTTCTACGTTTTCTTCTCTTTTCTTCTGGTACCAACACTACTACTTCTTTTCTCAACTATGGACGATACGCGTTGTGTTCGTACCGGATGGCGCGGTTGCGGCTACTTCGCTTGTCCTGGATCGACTCGGCTCGGTTCTGACACTACATCATCGACGGGCGACAATCCTCAAATCTTTACCTGGGCGCTTATTTTTTCGCTTTTCGGTAATGGGCGTCTATCTTCGGATGATGTAATGCTGTCCTTACTCCGGCATTTTTCGAAAAACACGCGACTCGGCTTATTGGAATACCGGACATAAATCACTCGTTCGTATGGTCTGGTCTGGTTTGGTCTGGTATCGTCGTCGGTCGACGTGATATGCTTATCTTTGGCGCGTGCGCATGCGCGTGGATGGACGGATAACTGATGAAATTATTGTTGCTGGCGACGTGGACATCTGGATTGGATTGGAATCATTGGATGCGGGGTGGGCACTGCTTTTCGGGCAACTGATTTCTCCTGTCCTACTGCGCTTCGGTCTTCGGGCTACTCAATTTTCGCCTTTCTTGTGCGTATCGCGCGCTCTGATCTGTTTTGATCGATGGATGTCGATGCAGGCCTGGCGCATGTACACATTGTAAGAAGCTCAAGGTGCGTTTCTTGGATTTACCTTGTATGTGCATTGCTGACTTTGATTTTGCGTTCCTAAATTTTCTATTTACAATTTTTTCCGTCGCAAACTGGCTCCTTTTTGGCTTTGGCGCGGACTCTCACCCTGCATTCCGCAACTCTAACAACTCCGAATCCTATGCACTGCGAATTGGCCTTTCTTTGTTCCTCGTCCCACATGACCTCATGATCTTATGGTATGGTATGGTCCTGGCTTCGTATGGGATTCGAATGCACTGCACTGCGATCCGGCGTGATGATACCGCCTGGCTTGTTTGACTGCTGGACTTGACTGCGGTTTCCGGTGGTTGTTCATTCCGTTATGTGCGACTGACTATGCTCCTTCGAACTATCATGTGCATGTGTTGGACTTGTCCCTGTTCGGCTATTGCTCCTATTGCGTTTGGGAATGATCCGGTTCCGGACTTGGGTGTCTTCTCTAACTTGGGTGCATATGTCGCATCATCGTTACACGCGCTACGCTCTCCGCTGTTTCTAACCTCCCCGACGCGGATTTTGATCTGAACGTACTCCGGACACGGACGTGGCGTTGCATTTCGTGTCGGTAACCGTCGTCCGTTTGATATAATATTGCATATATCAATATCCTGTCCTATCCAACAATCAACACAACCTTGACGCCGCTCCGTATCTCGGACTTCTGGATACGCTTTTATGCACCTTCCTGGTTCTTCTGCTCTTCCTGCATCACCTATACACGTACACGCACATCCAACTTCCTCTTGAACGCGTATACGTATGCATACCGATTCCGAACACGACTTCGACTTCGACTTCGACTCTGACGTGTATGCGAACCCCGATACGAACGCGGATGCAAACTCGAACTCGAACTCGGACGCGAATAACACTACTGCTTCCTCCACCGACTCTATTCTTCTCTCTGCTGATAACGGTCCTTCATGTTCTGATGGGGAACACGAATGCGGGGGACAACAGATGAAGTGTGAGTTCCCGCAGGGCGATAATGTATGCAAGCGATGCAAGTCTGGTGGACATGCGTGTGTTGTTGAAGGTCGGAAGCCGCGGTCTGCGCCAAAGTCAGTAATCTCCTCCCTTTCTATTTGTCCTTTTTACCTTCAACCTTTTCCCCTTCCCTTCATCATTTTGCTTTCTTCTATCCCAAATTCCAATTTTCTTCTATTCTGTATCTCGATTTCATATATTTTTCATATTGAACCGACCCCCGCGATTATCCCATTCCGAGTTTCCTTTTTGGTGTATCAGGATATTGGATATTGGATTGCTAACTGCTATTTGCCTTTTCTTTTTTCTTTTTTACATGTAAATTATTTCCTCGTCGACGAATTTGGGATCCTTGGACGATTTGGGCGACTTCTCCCTTCCTTTCGCTCCGTACCTACATCGCCTATTCCCGCATTCCCGCTCAACTGAATACTCCGTAATTCTGGCCCTCTCACCTGTGCCGGCTTCTATGCCCCCGACTGGACGCCCGTGACGTGGTATGTATCGACGCTCACGTTATTCCTGGCCCTCGGCCCTCCTCGTGCATTCGTTTGTGCGTTCCAATCTAAATTCGATTCGACTACGCCCTCCGCTTGTAATACTTCACCGGGTGGGACTTATACCTGGTTTCGTATACTTGCGTTAATGGGTCTGTGCGTGGTGGGTTATGTTAAATGTGTCTCTCTCCTCGGGCGGGACTTTGGGATGTCCTTTGTGTCTTGTGCCTTTGTGTCTGTGTCTCTTCTGGACTGCTGTCTGTCCATCTACGTCCCGTCGTGTCCCTTCACGCGCTCGCCTCATCTCGTATCCGGTGTTGTTCGCTTCACCTCGTCTCTTCTCCATACTTACCTCGCTTCGTTCGGCCCGTGTCTTGCGCTCACCATACATTTTCCCCCATCCTCCGTGCCTTTCTTTCTTCGGCCTGGTACTGTCCATCGGATTGGTGTGCACCGTGCATTGCGTTGTACACGCTTCACCGGTTCATTGGATTCATTGACTTGACACCGTTCGCTCCGCTTCCTTCCGCTCCTCCCTTGTTCCTTGGTACACGCCCCAAACGCTTGTCTTCCTGCTACGTCGGTGACTTCTTTCTCTCCACCACTAAACTTCCGCTTCTTTGTTACTCCCTGCGCTTGGACTCGACGGGTTAATCGGAATCCTCCGAATACCTGTCCTGTGAAAACTTGAACATTACTTTTTTAACATTCTACACGTACTTGGCGCATCGTGTGTTCTTCGTGTGTGTGCACGTATACATACATACGCACGGACACTCCGCAACTCTTTGTCCTCCGGTGGACTTTGGGGATATACGGGATAACGGGGTTTGCTGTCTTTATAAAACTGGCTTACCTTCCTTCGGGTGTTTTTCGTCGGGTTGTTAACATTCTTAACATCCATAACATCCTCTCTCCTTCCTCACCTTAATCCCTCTTCGACCCTTCCCGCTCGTTCTGTCTTCGGGATTGTCGTTGTTCCTTGTTCCTCGTTTTGTTGACGATGGTGTCTACCTCGGGGTCAATCCTTAATGGCGACCGTACACCTCGTGCTATTCCTTCCTCTCTTGACGCCGTTAACAACGTTAACGCCGAACGCGACTCTTACGACACTTCGGATGTTATTCCTGTTGATGAAAATAGTAAGCGCGAGTATCTGCTTGCGCAGATTAGGCAGAAGGACTCGATCATTGAGTCGTTACTCAAGCAGGTGAGTCTCGTCTCAGTTGACTTTCATCTCATGTTATTATTTTTCTTTTGATTTTTGGTTTGGCGCTCTGACCCTCGGACCCTCGGGGTGATATTGCCATCTGAGATGCCAAGAGGCGCTAGTGTTCTTTCTAGACACCGGTGTCGAGGGGGTGGCTCTTCGTTCCGCCTTTAACCTTGATTTTACTTTACTCTTTTACTTTATTTGGGTAATAGCCTTTTCGGGCGATAGGCCTTTGATTCTTGAAGTTTCTTCTTCACCGCCGTCTATCTTTGATATATTATCTATCAAGGGCTGCAATACTAATCTTTGTTGTTCTGCTATTCTAGTTGCATAATCCCTATATGGCTACACCACTCTCTATCGCAGCGTATCGGATGGCATCTTCACCGTCCGACGCACACGGATCGCGGAATGTGATCCAATGGCTTGAGCGCCTTCAGCAGAGCGCGCAGAATCAGGCTGGTGCAGGGACGGGTGGAAGACATGCACGTGCGCTTGAGCGGCATGCGAGGAGAAGGAACGCTGGTGGGGATGGTGTGGAGGATATGGGTGTGAGTGATAGTGAGGAGGACCTGGACTTGCAGGGACAGGATTCAGTGATGCAGCAGCAGCAGCAACAGCAACAGCAAGTGCAAGTGCAGCAAGGTGTTGATGGTGTTGTTTCTGTTGATGGGAGTGATGGACACCTTGCGCCTCCGCCGGGTGGGTTGAAGACGGAGACTCCCGAGGTGTCTGAGACGTTGAAGCAGAACGACTCGCTACCGGACGATGCAGTCCCTATTGGACTTCTTGCAAACTTGTCACTTTCGAATCATGCTGGACGGGCGAAGGAACGATCACGTACGCGTTCTGAACACTCGAATAGCGGGAACCCTTCAAACGCCAACGTCTCCACTCCTGTCAACAACAATAACAACAGTAACAACGGTGGCGGAAGTACGATTGGTAGTGCCAAGGATCTTGAGAGTGATGGAGACGATGACACGAATGTCGGAGTTGCGAACGAGACGTATTTCCTTCCTGGACCGGCGAGTGATTTACATGTGCGAAAGATGTTGATTGAGAGGCATAGTCCGCCAGAGATACTTGTACATGGGTTGGTCAATGCGGAGGATGTGGAGAAGTTGTTTGAGATGTGAGTTGATCGTTCTTTGTTTTTTCGTTAACTTGGTTCCTGATTATTATTATTATTATTCGTGTTTTTGTGTAGCTTCTACGAGAAGGTCAACGTGAGTCTACCTGACGAGCTGTCTTCACTTTAGAGTAACTAATGTTAAAATCTGTCCTACTAGCCCTTCCTTTCTCTACTGGATCCCCAACTCCACACGCCCGCCTCAACCTTTGCCCGCTGTCCGTTCCTCTTCACGGTAGTCTGCGCAATCTCCTCCCGATACTACCGCGAGAAAGCCGAGATCTACGCAATCGCGATGCACTTCGCCAAACACGCAGCAGCCACAGCGTTAATCGACGGATGGAAATCCGTTGAGCTGTGCCAGGCTTACATCCTCATGGCTGTCTACGCCGTACCCGCTCGACGATGGGAAGAGGACCGGAGTTGGCTGTATATCGGGTTAGCGATCCGGCTTGCGACGGATTTGAATTTGTATCAGGCGAGTGCGACGAAGGCTACGAGTGAGTTGCATGAGAGGGAGATATTGAATCGGACGAGGGTGTGGATGATTTGTTTTAATCTTGATCGGTCGACTGCGACGCAGTTTGGGAAGCCGTCGACTATTAAGGAAGATTTGTACGTCTGCTTTCTTTCCTTCCTCACCTTCCCTCTCCCTCCTCTCTCCCCTGCCCGCCTTCCATCTTCACTCCTCCCCTTCTCTCTTTTTTGTTTGGTATCCGTATAAAAAGGGAATGGGAAAACTCATACTGATACTCAGCAAACAACTCAGTATCATTCGGAACTCGAAGGACTGGTATAAGCGATCGAAGTATAACCACCCGTATGACGTGCATTTGTGTGCGTATAGCTCGCTTTTGAGGATTGTTGCCAAGTTTCATGAGGAGATTTATTCGGATCGGGATTCGCCGAGTGGGTTGAACCAGGTGCGCTTTTCCCCCTTTCCTTTTTTTTCGCATCTAGGAGGGTAGACGGGTGTATTGACGAATTTCGATGTGTTCGTTTTTCTCTCTTTTTAGAATTGCGATTTTAGGGAGATCACGCTTAAGCATGATGCGATCCTGGAAGAGTATTATAAGGAGTGGGATCAGAGGTTTAAGGACGATTCGGATCCAGAAGGTCAGTCAAGCAGTGCGATCGCGTTGCGAAATGTGAACACTCATCGTTTTTTTTTCGTTCTTAGACAAAGCGTGCAAGTTCCGGTGTACACTCTTACCCTTGTGAGTATCGCCTTCGACTGGTAGGGTTTTTGATGGAGAAAGAAGGACTGACTTGGATACGGTGTCAGCTTGACGAATTACTCGCGACTCGTGATGTTCTCGTTTGGGTTCCAACAGGCGTTTAAACGTGGGTTCCAGGCTGGGGATGAGTTGTTCTTTAACAAGGTAAGCGACTATTTAGTGTTTGATTTTAGTTTGCTGTGTGTCTGACGGTGAATATTTGTTCTGTAGTGCATGGAGTCTGCGTCGAACGTGATCAAGTGCGTGATCGACGTGCTGGCGCCGAGTGGGTACTTCCGCTATGCGCCAGATGGGCATTTTGTCTTCGCGTCATTTGCATCTGCGTTCTTGCTAAAGGTACGTACGACGGCTCCAATAAAACGGTGGCATGAAGTCTCATCATCGTATATTCGCGCACAGCTCCTCCGTCCCGAGTTCTCCAACTTTGTCACCCACGAACAGACAAACCAGATCTTCGCTCTCATTGGTAAACTCATCCAAGTCCTCGCCTCGTCCGAAGTCTCCATCGACGACCGACACACGCCCAAGCTCTACGCGCGGTTCCTCGCTGGGTTGCTTGCGAAGCACCAACCGGGCGGACCGTCTAGCGGAAGGTTACATCCTACTCGACCGTCGGACAACGCGAGTGGACAGATGCCAGATTCGGATGGACATGGTGCGTCTGGTGGGACGATGCTTGGTGGTGGGACGACGCAGGGTGTTTTCCATGTGGGTAGTGGTGGACAGGGTGGAACTTCCCCGCAACATGGGGGTTCGCAACGCGCGCTCGCTTCAGGTCCAGGTCCAGGTCCGCATAACAATGGAGTACCGGAACTCGTACCGCACCAAGCCTCACCCTTATCGATAACGAGTACGCCGATGGACACACCGATCTACGAAGCTGAGGCGACTTATGCTATTGGTACTGGTCCTTTGGAACTCAGTAGCTCGGAAGGTATGCAGTTCACTTGGGGTGGAGTTGGGGGTGGTATGGGCTTTGGAGGAGGTGGGTATGGTGGTATGATACAGGATGAGGAGATGTTAGCTACGATGCATGCAATTAAGAACCCTGCTTTTTGGGAGGACATGATGATGCCTGGGTGCGTTTCTTCCCTCACCCTTCTATTCTCTGATTTTTAAAAAAAGTGTTCGGATTATACTAACATGTGCGGGTTCCTCTATGTGTTGTAGGTTCATGTGGCCTGATACGGCACGTTCGGGCGGAGCTGCTGCTGCAGCAGCGTTCCAACAACAAAACATCCTCGGTCTGAATAATGGGCCGATTCCTCAGCAGATGCCGTTACATACCTAACTCGGTTAGATTAGACATTTTCGACATTCAAAGATTTTTACTACGCTAGTTTTCCAATTCTCAATGTATTGACTGCATGAACGAACGAACTGCTCTTTTCTTTCTATCTCAAATTTACTTGTACCTCTATTTGCTTTCCTCTGCTTTTGCACTTTGTGACTTGTTGATTGTTGTGTTCGTCAGACTAGGCTAGGAACTGTAATCACTTTATTTAGATCGTCAGTTTAGCTCTCTCTTTCGTTAGTTGTCTGGTAATCCCAGTTGACTTGGCTGGTCGGTGAAGCTATTTTTACTTTACTCGCTTTTTTTATGTGTACAATGAATGTAAATTGAGCTACACATCAATTAACGTTGCTTTTACTTTTTGGCTTTTGTTTTATGTTTGACTTGGTGTTTTAGAGGTTGTTTGGTATGACAAGAGATTCTTCCTTTGCTGATAATGAGTAATTTCTTTGAACTTGACTTGACTTTACTTTCTGTACTTTTTGAAGGAGCTTTTTGTGTTGATCTTTTCGGATTTTTTCGGATGCATCAATACACAGTGGCTCTCAATAGACAATGCTGGTGTTAGCATTCATCCTCGTCCTTCCAGCACTTACACTGTTGAAGGTGTATCTGCTGATGGAAACACAACTAATCCAACCAATTGTATGAGGTCCCCTCTTGCATCAGAGCTCC
>NW_006760397.1:129745-132290 GCF_000271605.1 Fomitiporia mediterranea MF3/22 | reverse complement strand
TGTTACATTTCAATTACAAGCAAAGTATAATTATAATTTTGAATTGTAATTGATATATAAGTACATTATTACATTACATTTGCTATTATCAATTACATTTGTTGCGACTTTTTCATGATGTCAAACATTGAGTTGAACTCTGTATAGGACTAGATGCAAGGTGTGCAACTGGTTTGCCTGTATTGATTTCATTTTGTTTTTCCAGCCATGAGCATTGAGCACTCTCTTTCAGATGATTATAGCTGGAAAGAGCTTATTTAAGGCTTTTTATACATGTGGAATTCGAGTTTAATGTATGATCTTAGTTTCCTAGTGGATCAATATGTATGTCTTTTATCTTTCTTGTATGCCTTTATTCCTTCTCATCAAGCTTTGTATTGTTATGGGTCACAGCTCTTGTTACAGCTTTAATATGTTCCTAGCATAGGGTGTAGTATATAAGCTCTGTTTCTGTAGTATAGTGTCAAAGGGTCAAAACAATCTTAAGGTACTGTCTTGTATCACATGTTCTGTTTGTTGTACTGACTCACATAGTGTAGTGTTCATTGTCTACATATTCTTACAGGTTAATGCCTCTATCTCTCTCACACACAAGTGTACAAGGAAGGGTTTTTTGACTTGCTTTTGTGTGGAAGACAGTAGATACACAGGCAGGGTTCATGTTTGAAGAAGAATTCAGGTAATGTATCCCTTGTAACTTGTTTTCCTCCCTTTTTACTAAGAACTCAGCTCAGCTCCTTTACTGTAAGTATACTTGTATCTGTAATAATATACAACTCAGGAATAGTAGTAAATAAATACAGAGTAGAGATTAATAAGAAATAAGTCTTTAGAATGAGTGAAAACAATTTTACTAACATTCTTAAGGGTCCTATTTGGATTCTGAGCATATCCAAGCTCTTTAAACATACAGTAGAACTTGTCTATAAGTATACTTGTAAACTAGTATAACTTGTCAATATATATGAAAATTTGAGTCTACTATAATAGTAGGTAGGAAATTAGAGTAACATTAAGTATAAATACTATTAGGTATTAAGTATATGTAAGATATACTCACTTTACTAGTCCTAATCCTTAGGAATAGTAATAGAATAGTATATAGAGGGTAAGACTTGTAGACTTGTAGAGTGAGAGGGTAGAGGAGTCCTACTTTAGTCAAGCTACAAGTGTAGCCTAGTAAGTTAGTAGTAGAGTACTTCCAAGTACTAGGTAACTTAAGTTAATAAAACTATCTTTTTGAGAGCCAAACTAGCCTTCTTATATACCTTTTGCTAGAGTAATGTTACTCTAGTAACTTTAGTAACTCCTTTTACTGTTGTTCCTATAAAGTAGAGCTGGCTAATCCTTTAGACTGTATACTGTACTAGTTTGTGTCTTCTATTAATCTTGTAACACTAGTTTGTGTCTTCTTGTATTCTAGATTAATCTTCTAATGACTCCTTTACTATATTGTTGTGTCTTTCATACTTCCTCTCATACTTCTAATGACTCCTTATGAGTCCTCCTGACTAGTTATACTATGTAAGCTGTGTAATACTTTTCCTATAAAGTAGAGCTTTCTATTATTCTGTAGTCTTCTTATAACTCTGTCTGACTCAACCTGTACTTCCTGTATACTAGTTTGTAATACACTTTCTTATAAGGTAGAGTATTATAACTTCTAATGACTCCTTATAACTTCTGTAATATAAAAGGCTGTACTTCTGTACTACCCCTAGAACTTACAACCAAAGTTCTAGACTGTCTTGTGTACACTCTAGAACTGACAACTAATGTTCTAAATCTTTCCCTAAGTCTTCTTTAATAGACTTAGTTTAGGAGACAATTATCCTTATTAACTTCTAACCTTATCTTTATACTTCTGTATTCAATCATAGAAATTACAACTAAAGTTCTAGATTGTCTTATGTATTCCTTATGTTGTCCTTATATAGTCCTCATGTTTATAACTTTATTACTTTCCTATCTGTATGAGCAAAGTGTATAAAGGAGACTACTTTCCTATAGTCTCTCCTTAGAGCTCTCTGTTCCCTTTCCTTTACACTAGTACTAGTCCTCCTCAAGTATAGAGCTTTAGAGTACTAGCTCTAACTCTTTACTAGCTTTAATAGTCCTTTGTCTTTGTACAAAGAGTTTCTAGCTAGCTATGTAATTTCTCCTATAAGTAAGTATAATATTTTCCTTTATCTCTTAAGGTTTTCTCCTAGTCTTTTCTATTATACTTCTTACTCTAGACACTATACTCTTTCTAGATCCCCTCTCTATACAAGCATTCTAAATGACTTGTCTTTAGTTAAGGTTATCAAGTAATACTGTGCTAGAGTATGTGTTTAACCTTAGAGAGATAAAGACCTTGTTTATAGGTTTTATTACTTTTTCCTAACTGACTTAATACTTACTCCTTCCTGTCCCCTCTCTCTACTAATAGATTAATTACTTATTAGTAATGATTAGAGGTTAATAATGCTAAACTGGAGTTCTTACTAAGTAGGACAACAAAGGTAGTCTAGTTGATCTGGCTAATCTTTAGATTTGTAACTAA
>NW_006760397.1:115171-124848 GCF_000271605.1 Fomitiporia mediterranea MF3/22 | reverse complement strand
CAGTATATGTATTTTGTAATTTGTGTATCAACTTAGCTGGTGTCAGAACGTCTTTCTGAGCTGCTGTAACTGTTGGTAGTTGATTATAATGGGTAATCTGCCTGTCTAGCATTGTTACTACCCATCTATACTCACGAGGAGTAGTGAGGTTAATTGCTGAGATGTATGTATTGTTATTAGGGGCTTTATTATGTACAGACAACTGTCTGTAGATTTGCTCAATGTTGTCTAACATCTTATCAAACTGTGATACATACCCTTTTACTATAAACAACATAGATATGTCTACAGCATGTGTCATCATTGTTTAAACATTGTATTGTTCAGAAAGTGCCTTTATGAGACTTCTAATGCTTGTATACATTGTGAAGTTCACATAAATTGTATCAGTTATTGTTTTCATTATACAATGATACAAAACATTGTCTGTATGTATGCTAGCATCATCAGAGGAAGGGGGATTGTGCTCTAGATAGTCTAAGAGTATTATGGCAGTGAGTGCACTGTGTATGTGTAAGCACTATATCTTGTATCCCTTTACACTAGCCAACTTTTCTGTTCCCTCAAAGAACTTTGTAATGTTAGAGTCCTTCATTGTAGCATTAACAAAGGTATGCATTGTAGACAACATTGTAATGGGTTTGGGGGGAGATAGAGGTCTTAGGCTTGGTGGTCTAGCAGGAGGCAAAGGCATTCTGCAAGAGCAAGTGTGTAGGGGCATTCAATAGGCACTAAGGCTTATAACCTTTTAATAAGCATAGTAGGAGTGCCCCAAGTACTCTCTCTTATTGAGACATTAAGCAAGTATCTACCTTATATACTACATAGTGAAGTCTGATAATCCAAGACATTCTAAGAGTAGTAATTCTACATAAGGCAATTGGGGATTTCCTAATCTAGAGCATGATCTAATACTATAGTTTATTAACAGCTTCTACTTCTTTATACTTTATTATGTACTTCTGTCTTATTTCTTTAATAAGAGCTCTTAGTATCCTGTTTAGATTTATAATATTGTTTACATCTTCTTAAGTAAGTTGTAGTTGTATCTGTTGTTGTCTTTCAAGTTACTGTATAATAGAATTTCCTAGTATAGTACTGTGTTCCTTTATTTTCTTATACTCTTTCTTACAATTAGTGTGTTCCTCTTCTAATTGTAATGTTTTAATATAGTATGTACTGTTGTCTTCTTCAGATTCTTCTGTGTTCTAAGTACTTTTTCTCTTTTTCTAAGGTTACTATCTCTTATAATTGTTTGTTTGTCTCCTTTTTGTTATTAGAGGTTAGTTTTCTGTAGTAGGTTTGTTGTTCAGCTGAAGTTTTTCCAATCCTTCTCTAATCTCTTTTGTACTTGAATCTGAAGCTAGAATACTAAAGTATTCTAAAGACTCTGATTTCCTTTTTATCCAGTCTTTCTACATTTGTTCTTCCTGTAGAATTATGTCTCCTGTATCCTGTTCTTTAACTAGTATTCTTTTACTTATTAGTAAACCATACCCTAGTCTCTTTATTAACCAGTTTTCTAAATGTAGTAGCTTTACTACTATTGAATGATTTATGTGAAATTCCCTAATTAACTTTACTGAATTAGTTAATCCTTTTCTAAATAGTTCCCAAGTATTGTCTATGTCTGAATAGTCTAACCATTTGATTAAATATTAATATTTGTTCCTCCTCTTCCTACTATTTAGTATGTTTTCTACTATGTATTCTTATTCTTTGTTAATTAACTCTAGGTCTGAATTAGTATATACTTGTCTTTCTGAATATCCCTTTTCTCTATAAGGTATTAACAATCCTGAGTAGAAAACTGGATAAATATTCATCCCTTCTGATAGTTTTAATTTGTAATTTACTACCTCTATTTGTTTTTCTATTTCAAATAGTCTTATATACCTATTTACCAACTTTCTAGTTAGTACTACTAGATTTAAGTTTTTACTATCTAGTAAAACTAAATCTCCTTCCTTTAATTCTGGGAGATTTCCTCTGTGTTTGTTAGTATACTTTTTCATTTGTTCTTGTGATTTTTCTATTACTTTCTTAGTATTTAATTGTACTATCTTTATCTCCTCTAGGTATTTGTTTACTTTCTCTACATTTGACTTTCTATAGTTAAAAGTTATGTTAGAATGTCTTCCATATTAAAGAGATACTCATAGACCTATCAACAGAATTGACAGGATTCTGGAAGCTTACTATGTTTAATAGTAAGCTTACACAGTTGAGGGAACACATTCTGACTTAGGCAAATATCTACTAAGTAGGATTCTAGACAATCTAACACAATCTGATAATTCTGTTAAGGGTCTAATAATACTACTTTATACTTAGTACTCTCTAGACAGTGTTTAACACTTCAGAGTTGTATTAGTAGATAGTAACATTCTATCAATGTGTTAGTATCTTTTCTATTGTATTTAGGAATGACCTTATACTATAGGTACAGAAGAACCCTTCTATGTTTGTTTTCTCCAATTTTCTAGTTAGTGTAAGTGAAATCAAGTACAGTATAAGTAATCCAACATAATCTGTATAATCTGACAAACTATCTACCACATTCTAGTCTTACAATCAGTCAAGAGTCTGTATACTAGGATAGTGTTTTATTAGCTAACACTAGATTTTCTTCTTATCCCTCTTAAACACACTATTCATTTAGAGCCTACTATAAGAGGGGTTTCTTTGAGAAGTTCTAGAGGTTAGCTATAAGTAGACTCTTAGCCTAGCTTATAGAGAGTAGGGCTGTTACTAAGAATAACTATGTTCTGAAGTAAGAGGTTAGATACTCTAGAGTCAGAGAAGGACTAGAATAGAATAGAGGAAGAGTTAAACAAAGGAGGACCTTCTACAGGAGTTTCAACCCTAGTATTACTACTCTCTTTTCCAGATTTGTTAGAGGACAACTAAGAGACACAGTAGTTAGGACCTTTAGGAGGATTTGACTCAGAAGAGAGAGTAGTTACTTTACAAGTTCTACAGCTTTTATAGTGTAAAGGCCTACTAATACACAGTAGAACTAGAGTACTTAACTTATTACTAGAATACTGTTACAGTTCTCTACTCTCATACCTTTAGTTCTAAGGGTTCTACACCCTTCTGTACTAGAACTCAGAACTTCTGTCTCTCAGGAGTACTGTCTATAGACTATATGTGTACTAACTCTTACTACTATCCTTCCTTACTCTATCATCCTATTCCTTTGACCACCCCTTCATTCTCTGTTCATTCTATAGTCTCTTACCCTTTGTCTATCCCTTCATTCTTTGTATCTTTATCTTTGACATTCCTTTCTTTTATTCTTTATAGCTTATCATTCTTAGTAGCTCATACTCCCTGAGTACTCTTGTGTAGTTTAGTATATATAGGTATACAAGATCAGACTAGTTCTGTAGTCTTAATCTTGTCTACTCTAGATAGTCCTGTACTCTTAGACTCACTCTATATACTCTACTCTTGTCTCACTCTCTCTCTCTGCCTGTTCTGCAAGTTCTGACTTTGTTCTAGTACTTACATTCTGTATTTCTGTTGTGTAGGATAGTTATAGCCTGGGTCCCCTTACTGAGCCTTCAAGTCCCCTCTATACTGTTACTGACATCAGATTAAGACTACTTATTACTACCCTACAACTCCCCTACATTTTGGGCATTAGTACTTACTATTGTGTTGATCTCTTTTCTTTGTCCTAACCCTTTTACATTTTTAAATTTTAAACTTTCTAAACCCTTTTAAACTTTTGCCACTCTTCTTCTATTTATTACCCCTTTTAGTTTAGTACTGATTCCTTTGTAGTATAAACATGGACCCTCCTATACTAACTGCTACCCCTACTGTTCTACCAGATTAGTAGTTACAAGCAGAACTAGCTTAATATGTGTAGACCTCTATCTAAGAGGCCTTTACTAACTATATACTCTCAGCCCTTTCAGAACCTGTTCTAATTGTTCTGGAAGTCACAACCCATTCTAGAAAGAAAGTATATGTAGCCTACCCTTCAGACTTTAATAGGTAGCACTTTGAGGACTTCTAGTACTAAGTCAAACTATACATGACTACTACTTTAACTAATCTATTCTCAGATCTTAATTGTGTCCTATTTGTCCTCTCCTTTATAAAGGAAGGCAACATAACTACCTAGGTCTAGAACTAGATTGAAGGCTATCAGATTGGAAGCCTGATCCAACTTCAGAACAATGAGTCATATTTGGAATTCATAGAGTAGCTTTGTACTTCCTTCATTAATCTGAATGAGAAGTGTAATACACAGAACAAGCTTGTATCTCTGTAACAGAGTAAACATTCTACTAATGCTTTCTTTCAGGAGTTCAATATCCTGGCCTAGAAGGCAGGATTCATACTCAGGTTTGATAATGTCCTTATTAGAATGCTTGAAAAAGCTCTTCACCTAGAACTGGTTAATAAGATCCTCAGAATAATGTTAGAACTAGTTACTTACACTGAGTAGAAGACATGTACTATTTCCTTTAACTAAGCTATAGTCTAAATGTATTAAGTCTGTACAGAACACTTACATATGTGTCTGACTCTGACAGTTCTGAGTCTTTAGATTAATCTGCCTATAATTTACAATCAATCTATTCTGATAGACATTAGAGAAGCCTGAAAGTAAGGAGTATACTTTACTTACAGAAAGTCAGGGTACTAGATTAAGGACTGTCTGTAGAAGTAATAGCATATCTGTTAGGTTATTAGAGTAATAACAAGTGACAAACAGGATTTGTAGTAAGAAGCCTTTTCTACAAATCTAGAAGTTACCTTAGAATTCCTAAACTCTAACTATGTACCTTAGGATTTTGTAGAGGCCTAACAGTAAATGTAGTACTAAAGGGTTATGACTCAGATTTTTTAATGACTACTTTTGATTCAATGGACACTGTAGGATTAGAAGTAAATAAAGTAAGAAAAGTAGAAAAAGTAGAAAAAGTAGAAAAAATAAATCAACAAAATTATTTATTAGAAGGAAAAAAGTTGAAAACAAAAGTAGATAGTTCTCCTATTTCTTCTGATTCTTTTGATTCTTCTCTTTGTACTTTATCTAAGTCTAAATCTGTACAATCTGACCTACTACTTTTGTGTTCCAAGATCTTAGAATGTTTAGAACACTACCCAGCCCTATTTACTACTTAGTAGTTTGTTCATAGTATCAAGCAAGGATAGCCTCAGCTGAGTTTACAGCTAAGGACATAAGTCTGTCCTTGTCAAAAGAGAGAGGTTAATAAGGAAATGTTAGTGTATATACTTACCCTCTTAGACAATAAGGTTACACAAGCTGTATATTCCCTTCAGAACAAGTAGTAGTTCATCTGAGAATGTTCTGAGTACTAGCTCTAGGTTCCTGTCCTCTTGGCTCCCTTCTCAGAATCCCCTCAGATTCAAACAATAGCTCTAGTAGACAGTAGATACACTAGTTTGTACATTAATAAGGCTTTTGTATAGAAACACTACCTCTCTACTCAATGTGTTCCACTTCTGATCCTAGTATATAATACAGACAGAACCCTAAACTAGAATAGTTAGATCACCAAGTTTGTACAACTATGAATGACTATTCAGGATTATAAGGAAAGTATTAAGTTCAGAGTTACTAACCTTAGAAAGACAGACATTTTCATTAGATTCAAATGGCTTAAGGCTTACAACCCTACTATTAACTAGTTAGAGTAGACACTTACATTTGATTAGTGTTCTGAGTCTTACAGCTATCTTACACTACTGTTTTAAGTAGATACAGATACTTCTAATGTTACTAACAGTTCTAATGAAGGTGACTAGTTGTTCTTCTTTAACTAGGATAGATATGTGAATACATATTCTAGTCAAGGTAGAACAGAGTCAATCTAAAGGATGTCTAAGACAGAACCAGTCTAGAACCCTCTCAGAACAACTCTACTCTAGAACACACATAAACCCAGCCTGCCAGATTTTGTCTAAGAGTTCCTTGAAGTCTTTAGTAAAGAGGAATTCAACTAGCTTTCTGAACACTGTCTCTAGGACTATACAATTGAATTGACTAAGGGTTTCTAACCTAAGGATTGTAAGGTCTACCTACTCAACAGAGATGAGTAGGAGGCACTTAATGAGTTCCTTTAGGAAAATCTTCAGAACAGTCAGATCTGACCTTCAAAGTCTCTTATAGCCTCTCCTTTCTTCTTTGTCAAAAAGAAAGATAAGAAGCTCTACCTAGTCCAGGATTATTATTGTCTTAATAAGAGTACTATTAAAAACAAGTACTTGCTCCCTCTAATTCAGGAGCTTATTAATAAGATACATACATCTAGGGTTTTTACTAAGTTAGACATTTGATGAGAATATAATAATATTTGGATCTAAGACAGAGATGAGTAGAAGGCTGTATTCTAAACCAATTACAGATTGTACAAACTGACTATAATGTTCTTCAGACTAACTAACTTGCTTACAACATTCTAGTCATTCATGAATCACATCCTTACAGATCTGATTGACTCAGAGTATGTTAGTGTGTATCTGGATAACATTCTGATCTTTACTCAGACAGTTGAACACTATTACTAACTGATCCAAGTAGTTCTACAATGACTCTGAGATAATAAACTATTCCTCTAAGAAGTAAAGTACTCTTTTGTACAGGAGTCAGTGAATTATCTGGGCTTTATAATTAGTGGAGGAGAGGTCTGTATAGATCCAGCAAAGGTAATTACAGTTTGGAACTGGTTACAACCTTAGAACCTGAAACAGGTCTAAGCATTCCTTAGGTTTGTAAACTACTACTAATACTTTATTTAAGGCTTCAGTACTATTACCTAACCCCTTCACAATCTTACTAGTAAAGATGTTCCTTAGTAATGGGAGGATTAGTAGTAGTCTGTGTTTGAGTCTCTAAAGCAGGCTATTACTAGCAAGTCTGTATTAGCAGTTCTATCAGTTGTAGACAAGTTCTGAGTTAAAGCTAACTCTTCTGACTTTACAAATAGAGTAGTACTGTCCTAGTTCATTGATAGAAAGTAGTGTCTGATAGTATTCTAATCAGAATCCCTCTCTATAATAGAACAGAACTACCCTATCTATAACAAGGAACTCTTTACAATTGTCTGTTCCCTAGAGGAGTAGTATTAATATCTTCTTAGTACTACACAGAAGTTTGAGATTTAGAGTAATCACCTTAATCTCTAATACTTCCAGGCACCTTAGAAGCTCAACTACTACTAAGCCTGCTAAATGTTAGAACTGTAGGACTATAACTTTGTACTAACCTACAAACCTAGAACACAAATAACAAAAGCTGATTTACTCTTGAAACAAGTAGGTTATAAAAGGGGGGAGAATAATAATAAAAATCTTGTTCTCCTAGACAATTCCTGTTTCATGTTTAAGACAATCTAAGAGATCTGACTCAAATCCAAGAATGTTAACTTTGTTACTCACATACAGTAAGCTCTGAGACACACACAGGACTAGGTTGTAGTAAAGTAGCTAGAGAAGCAGGCTAAGGATTAGAAGGAGGATGAGGATAAACAGGTTTACTAGGAAGGCTGACTGTACATTCTAAAGGATCAGAAGCTGTAGGAGGACATTGTCTAAGCTCATTATAACAATCTGACTGTAGAACATCTAGGCTAACACAAAATACAGGAACTTATTACTCAGAACTACTAGTAGTCTAGAATGTAGAGGGAAATCCTAAAATACATGACTGGTTGTAATATGTGCTAACAGACTAAGGCCTACCAGACAAGAGTTTAGGCTCCCCTACATTTGTATCAGATCCTGGATCACTCTTAGAAAGAAGTCTTAGTAGACCTGATTAGTAAGTTACCTGAGTCTTAGGGTTACAATACTATCTGTATAATTGTTGACTGATTCTCTAAGCAAGTCTACACAGTTCTGACTCAAACAGAACTTACTTCTGAAGGTATAGTGTGTATTTATTAGAATCACATCTTCTAGTTACACAGACTCCCTTAGAAGCTCATTCATGATTGTAGACTACAATTCAAGTTGAAATTCATGTAGGACTTGTATGTGCTTCTCAGAATTCAAGGGAACCCTTCTACTGTCTATCACCTACAGACTGACAGTTAAACTGAGTAAGTCAATTAGGAGATCAAGCTCTACCTCTGAATGTTCATTAATCATTAGTAATCAGATTAGTCTGAATAGCTAGCTCTGACAGAATTTGTACACAATAACTAGTAACACTCTACAATAGGACAGTCCCTGTTCTTCCTCAATTATAGGAGACATTTGTACTAGGAGACAGTTCCAAACCAGAACAGTAGTTCTGAATCTGTAATAGACTTTGTAGAACAGATACACAAGACCTAAGAGGATGTACAAGCTCTTCTAGAGAAGGTAGTACAGGTTATAAAGTAGAACTATAATTAGAAGAGATCTGTAGTCAAGGATTACTAGCCTGGTAACAAAGTTATACTAGAAGCTACTAATCTAACCTTAGATTGCCTAATAAAGAAGTTGGACAACAAACACTTTAGACTCTTTGTCATTAAAAAGAAGGTTAGTACTTCTGCCTACAAACTCTAACTTCTAGCAACATAGAAGTACATACACTCAGTGTTTAACAAGGTTCTACTGTCTCAGTACTATGATTCAGGTTTTCCTTTGTAACAAAGACTCTTACTACCTCTACTAGAACTCATTAGCTCTAAACCAGAATACAAAGTAGAGTACATAGTAGATACTAAGTTATTACACAGAAAACTCAAATTCCTTGTTCACTAGAAAGGGTACCTAGTTGAGGAGCACACTTGGGAACCTGCTAAGAACCTTACTTATACTCCTAAGGTAATCTAAGATTTTTATCAGCTTCATCCTAGCACTCTACACAAACTCAGCCTTACAGATTTTCAAGCCCTACTGTTTTAACCTATACTTGAACTGCTGACTAAGCCTAATGTTCACCAATTAGAACAATTGGTTTTAGAGGGGGGGTGATGTTACAGTTCTCTACTCTTATACCTTCAGTTCTAAGGGTTCTACACTCTTCTGTACTAGAACTCAGGACTTCTGTTCCTCAGAGACACTGTCTATAAACTATATACATACTAACTCTTACTACTATCCTTCCTTACTCTATCATCCTATTCCTTTGACTACCCCTTCATTCTCTGTTTATTCTATAGTCTCTTACCCTTTGTCTATCCCTTCATTCTTTGTATCTTTATCTTTGACATTCCTTTCTTTCATTCTTTATAGCTTATCATTCTTAGTAGCTCATACTCCCTGAGTACTCTTGTGTAGTTTAGTATATATAGGCATATAAGATCAGACTAGTCCTATAGTCTTGATCTTGTCTACTCTAGATAGTCCTGTACTCTTAGACTCACTCTATATACTCTACTCTTGTCTCACTCTCTCTCTCTGCCTGTTCTACAAGTTCTGACTACATTCTAGTACTTGTGTTCTGTATTTCTGTTGTGTAGGATAGTTGTAGTCTGGGTCCCCTTACTAAGCCTTCAGGTCCCCTCTACACTGTTACTAACAGATACAAGACACTAGGAAGGACCCTCTACTCACTTTAGCTAACAGTAGTAGGAGAACTGTCAGACAGAGAGACAGTTACTATCTTAGATAAGGTAGGAAGACAAGTATAGAGAAATTAAGAGTTAGAGAGTCTAACACACATTCAGCCAAGTAGGCAACATTAAGAGTAGCTACTA
>NW_006760397.1:107678-112439 GCF_000271605.1 Fomitiporia mediterranea MF3/22 | reverse complement strand
CTAAACTAATACATGTATAATATATAGACTCTGGTACAAATGTACACACTACTCCATACTTGTTCTGTCTTATGGATGTTTGGAACTCGACCCTAATAAACATTACAATTATGAATAAATTGTCATTCACACTTAGCAAAAGTAGAGTAATAACATTTAACATAAAACTACAAGACAAAGCTAATGAGTATACTAAGGTGAATACAATTTCACTACAAAACATATACTATCATCCTAATCTGAACTTCACACTCATTAGTAAAGTGCTATTATACAAAGTAGGATATGTTTTAACAAAAACAAATGATGAATGTATTATTTATTCTCCTACTCATACAAAGATTAGTGAAATACATGTATGAAATAACTTGTATATGATAGTTTCTCATCATAATAAACAATCTATTAACACAATCACTATTGTTGATTTACATTAATGAATGGGTCATGTTAATTTCAATTACTTGTACAAACTCATATGAGAGTATTCTGAGATTATAAGTCAAAGGATAACAGACAATAAAAATGTGTAGTGTACAGATTGTATCAAAGCAAACATACAACACAATGAAATACCAAAAATATGAACAACACCTCTTACACAATGTTATAGAGATTATCTCCACATTAATATTTGGGGACCTGCCCTAGTACAAGCTTACAGCAAGTACAAATATCTTTTTACCATTGTAGATGACACTATATGATGGGTAACTATACTACCTATGTGGTATAAAAGCAATGCTTTTACTGAATATGTAAAGCATACAATGAGACTCTTTATATAGTACAGTATAAGAGTTAAAACTCTCCAAAGTGATAACAATACAGTGTTCCTAAGTAAAGACTTCACTACATATATTGAAAGTCAAGGAACAATATGTAGATTAACAGTACATGATACACTGTAGTAGAACAGAGTTGCAGAATGTATGTATAAGACTATTTTTAACAGTATACATACATGTCTGTTATCAGCAAAGTTACTTATGAAATTCTGGGTATATACAGTACAATATCAAACGTTTATTCATAACAGAACACTAAGAGTTACTATTAATTTTACAATACTATATTACAAACAGTATAACAAACATTATCAAATAGATAATATATGAGAATTCAGTACATATTATATTATACAGAACGAACAAACACATAAATTACAACCTAGAGGCCAACACACATGATAGCTAGGTTATGATAACAACAGTAAAGGTCACTTAGTGTACTATGATAATAAAGTTACTGTCAAACACAACATACAATTCATAGACAAGCTAATGTCTAGGATTGAAGGGGAGAATAATCATAACAATGATACATCAAACAATGATAAAACTCTTCCTAATAACAATAATAAAGATAAAGAACCTGTCATACAACACTCTACACAAGAGCAAAGACTGGTTAAACAAACTATAGGTTTAAATTACAAAGACAATATAAACCTAGCTATGTATCTAATAGAATTTAACAAATTCCTCAACAAAATCTATAATGATTCATTAATGTATTACAATGCTATAACATGTATAGACAAAGAACAGTGGATCAAAGCTATGAAGGATGAAATACAGTCACTCTAACAATGAAACACATGGATATATACTATCCCTCCTACAAATACAAATATAATTGGAACGAAATTTGTCTATAAAATCAAAAGACTAGCTAACAGCTGAATAGACAAATACAAAGCACAATTTGTAGTGTAAGGATACACTCAAAAGAATGGAATAGACTTTTATTCTGATGATACAAACAATACATACAATATGAACAAAAGTAATAATGAAACAATACTATACATGAATATGGTAGGATTGTTAAGATATATTGCAGATTGCACACAGCCAGACATATCTTATATTACTAGGCAATTAGTGTGCTACTTACAAAAGCCCTAAACATATTACTACAAAGTAGTAAAACATTGCTTTACATATTTAAAATATACAATGAATTGTTGGCTTTAACTTGGAAGCACAAATACTTTAAAACTATAAGGCTATTATAATGTAGACAGACAAATAACAGAAGGACATAAAGTAATAAACAGTTATGTCTTTCAATTAGCTAAATCAACCATATCCTGGTCAAGCAAACAGTAAAACCTGGTACTACTATCTGTTTACAAAGCAGAGTTGTAAGTGCTAGCATATATTACTCAAGAAGCCATTTGGCTCAAACAATTTGCTGAAGAAGTACTATAGACTGAATCAGCACCCATTACAATTTATTACAATAATCAAGGTGTAATAAAGACTGTAAAGTCTGACAAAATAATGTACAATGCTTACACTAAACATCTTGATTTATGAAAAGACTTTGTACAATGTTATATTCAAAACAATTACATTAATGTATACTATGTTCAATCATAGAACCAATTAGCAGACATTCTTACAAAAGCTCTCTACATCCTACAGATCAAGCATCTAAACAAACTATTAGGTATACAGTCCTAGTTCTTAATTAATGCTTGAAGGGGAGTATTAGATTGTACTCTGGATTAGGAAATCCCTAATTGCCTTATGTAGAGTTACTACACTTAGAATGTCTCAGACTATTAGACTTTACTAAGTAGTATATAAGGTAGACACTTACTTGATGTCTTAATAAGAGAGAGTACTTGGAGCACTCCTACTATACTTGTTAAAAGTAAACTATAGTAGATTAGTTATAAAAGACAGGTATAAGGTAGACAGTAGTACTTACTCAATCTGCTCAATCTGCTCAATCCAGACAATCTACTAGAGTAATGTGTAGATGTAACTTTTGTAGCAAAATAGAGTACTATATACAAGAGTGTAAGAAGGTAGTAGAGTATATTCAAGTCTAGAAGTGTACTTAGGTTATAAGTAGAGTAATACTACTAGGTAGAGTACTAATACTAGGAAGCTTACTAGGAATAACAATTAAAGAGCAATTAGATGTATACTATAGCTAATAGGAGACTTATACAGTATTGTTACTTGACTTTAGAGAGAGTCTAGAGGACTCTAATTATAGGGCTTACATTATAAAGATAGTAGTAAATACTAATAAAAACAGAAATGGATTAGAAAGGATAAACAAGGTACTTATTAGTAATGTAAGGAAGTAAGGAGTTATTGTAAAGAAGGCTAGGAACAAGTCAGTAGATAAGAAAAAGGGTGAAGGGAAGAAGGTAGGGCTGGACAAAGGAAAAGAGAAGAGAGTTAGTGAAAAGGTAAGGTATATAAGAGTAGTAAGAGAGCTGGTAGTAACAAGGAAGGTGTTAGAGGAGATAGTGAAAGAGAGTAGGGGAGGACAGGTACTTGTTAGGAATTGTAAAATACAGTAACTAAGTTTGGAAAAGTTTAACTCAAGACTTGGGACTGAGTAGTTTATATACAAAACCCTATTAGTCACAAGTCTAGAGATTAGCTAGATCAACTAGGCTACCTTTGTTGTCCTGCTTAGTAAGAACTCTAGCTCAGCATTATTAACCTCTAATCATTACTAATAGGTGATCAAGCTATTAGCAGAGAGAGGGGACAGGAAGGAGTAGGTACTAAGTCAGTTAGGAAAAGGTAACAAAACCTGAGAACAAGGTCTTTATCTCTCTAAGGTTAAACACATACTCTAGCACAGTATTACTTGATAACCTCAACTAAAGACAAGTCATTTACAATGCTTGTATAGAGAGGGGACCTAGAAAGAGTATAGTGTTCAGAGCAAGAAGTATAAAGGAAAAGACCAGGAGAAAACCTAAAGAGATAAAAGGAAAATATTATACTTACTTACTACATAGCTAGCTAGGAACACTTTGTACAAAGACAAAGGACCATTAAAGCTAGGAAAGAGCCAGAGCTAATACTCTGTAGCTCTATACTTGAGGAGGACTAGTACTAGTGAAGGAAAGAGAACTGAGAGCTCTAAGGAGAGACTACAGGAAAGTAGTCTCCTTTATACACTTTGCCCATATAGATGGGAAAGTAATGAAGTCATAAACATGAGGACTACATGAGGACAACATGAGGAATACATGAGACAATCTAGAACTTTAGTTGTAAGTTTTATGATTGAATACAGAAGCATAAAGATAAGGCTAGAAGTTAATAAGGATAATTGTCTCCTAAACTAAGTCTATTAAAGAAGACTTAGGGAAAGATCTAGAACATTAGTTGTTAGTTCTAGAGTGTACACAAGGCAGTCTAGAACTTTGGTTGTAAGTTCTAGGGGTAGTACAGAAGTACAGCCTTTTATATTACAGAAGTCATAAGGAGTCATTAGAAGTCATAATACTCTACCTCATGAGAAAAGTGTATTACAAACTAGTGTACAGGAAGTACAGGTTGAGTCAGACAGAGTTATAGGAACAATAGAGAGCTCTACTTTATGGGAAAAGCATTACACAGCTTACACAGCATAACTAGTTAGGAGGACTCATAAGGAGTCATTAGAAGCATGAGAGGAAGTATAGAAGACACAACAATACAGTAAAGGAGTCATTAGAAGATTAATCTAGGATACAAGAAGACACAAACTAGTGTTAGCAGATTAATAGAAGACACAAACTAGTGTAGTATACAGTCTAAAGGATTAGCCAGCTCCACTTCATGAGAACAACAGTGAAGGGAGTTACTAAAGTCACTAGAGTAACATCACTCTAGCAAAAGGTATATAAGGAGGCCAGTTTGGCCCTCAAAAGATAGTTTTATCAACTTAAGTTACCTAGTACTTGGAAGTACTCTACTACCAACCTACTAGGTTATACTTGCAGCTTGACTAAAG
>NW_006760397.1:94343-102739 GCF_000271605.1 Fomitiporia mediterranea MF3/22 | reverse complement strand
ATATATGGAAGACATCCTAACATGACTTTTAATTATAGAAAGTCAAATGTGGAAGAAGCAGACAAATACCTAGAGGAAATAAAGATAGCACAAGCAAATGCTAAAGAAGCAATAGAGAAATCACAGGAACAAATGAAAAAGTATACTGACAAACACAGAGGAAATCTTCCAGAATTAAAGGAAGGGGATTTTGTTTTACTAGATAGTAAAAACTTAAATCTAGCAGTACCAACTAGAAAGTTGGCAAACAGGTATATAGGACCATTTGAAATAGAAAAGCAAATGGGGGTAGTAAATTACAAGTTAAAACTACCAGAAGGGATGAATATTCATCCAGTTTTCTACTCAGGATTGTTAATACCTTATAAAGAAAAGGAATACCTAGGAAGACAAGTGCATACTAATCCAGACCCAGAGTTAATCAACAAGGAATGGGAATACACAGTAGAAAACATTTTAGATAGTAGGAAGAGGAGGAACAAATATCAATATTTGATCAAATGGTTAGACTATCCAGACATAGACAATACTTGGGAACCATTTGGAAAAGGATTAACTAATTCAGCAAAGTTAATCAGGGAATTTCACATAAATCATCCAACAGTAGTAAAGCCACTACATTTAGAAAACTAGTTAACAAAGAGACTAGGGCATAGTTTACTAATAAGTAAAAGAATACCAGTTAAAGAACAGGACACAGGAGACATAGTCCTACAAGAGGAACAAATGTGGAAAGACTGGATGAAAAGGTGTAAGGATTTGATTTACTGGTTTGTATTTTATTACTACTACATTGCTGATTGTGTCAGATCATCACACAGTAGGACCCACAAGCACATATATTCTCATTGTAGTTAGTTACACTTCCTCCTCATGTATCTACACGTGTATACCCCTATAAAAGACAGTATTGACTGCTGGGTAAAGGGGATTCTTTTCCCCTGACCCCTTGCTTGAGTACTAGGTTATCCCAGTCAGTAGTTGAGTGAACTAAGGGTGATTAGAATTCTCTTGTAAGGAACAGTGAGTTACCTTACATATTTTTGACTGTACCCACCTAGCACTGAAACCCCTTGCTGGATGCTGAGGAACTGAAGGGTCTGATCAACCCTAGGTCTCCCTTGTTGTCTAGTACCCCTCAGGAATTATTAGTGAGTAAAGTTACGATTTTCGAGTAGAAACAGAGACTACTTACTGGATTGACCCCCAGTAGGTTCACAATGCTTTGGAATGCTGTAGAATGCTTCTGGAACACATTATCACATATTGATATGGACCAGTGCTGGATATGCTGGAGGTTTGCATTGATTGGATGGGTCAAGGACCAGGCATCCATGACAGTGAAAAGGAACAAACAGGTGTGCATCAAGTTTACAGGCAATGGACAACAAGATTATCCATTAGATATTGATTACAATGTGGCTGCTGAGCCTTGACTAACGATTCCCAGAGGGTACCCAAGTCCAGATATTGACACTAACATGCTAGGATGTAAGTCCTTGTCCCTCATAGGCTGGAGGCAACCCAATGAACCTATACCAGGTGATAAGTCCTTGTCTACACAAGGCTGGAGGCACCCTGATGAACTACTACATACTAATAATGTAGAACTAAGGCATGTAACTATACTAGCACATATAGTTAGACAAACACACACTGTAGAGCAGACACTAGCAAGTACTCACACTACTAGGCTCAAAGAAATAGCAAACAAAGGTACAGAGAGTGGAAACACTCAGGCAATTGTTCTTGAGGATTCAGACAGTCAAGTTCAGGATGAACAGGCAATTGGATTCAAGGATTCGTCCAATCGAGTACAGAAGGTTGAGTTTGAGGATTCAACTCACTGAGTACAGGCAATTGAGCTTGAGGATTTGCTCTATCAATTTCAGGCTACTGAGTTTGAGGATTCACTTGATAGAGGACAGGCGATTTGGTTTGAGGATTCACCAAGTCAATATAGAGAGCTAACAGTAAGCATTGAGGAATTTGCAAGCTAGTACAAGGAGTACATTGTGTATATAGTCAGTATCAGTGAGAGTGTGGATAAGTATCCAGTGAGTGCACTTACTTTAGAATGGAAACACATTGACAACAGTGATGTAGAGGGCAATAAGACACCTAAGACCCTTTTAGACAGTAAAGAAAGCAGCCAGGACTCAAAGAACAAGAGTAACAAAGGCTAGGAGAGCTAGGCATCAAAACTACAGAGAATTGATGAGGAACAAGATTTCTAGAAGGCAAGTAAGACCTTCAGACACATTGTAAGAGCCAGAGCAATTAAGATAGACATAGGACATGTCAGCCCATTCCACAGTTTGATAGACATTGACAATTTGAATAAGAGAATGTACAAGTTCAATAGAATGTATCAGGAAGAGGAGAAAGCAACTCCTTCATCAAACAAGAGTGGACTCAATAGTATAGTAACAGAAAAGTGTGAAACACTTCAGGCAGGCTACAGAACGAAAGCCAGACATGCTACTGTACCTACAGACAATAGAGATCAGAACTATTGATCTAAGAGTGTAGAAGAAACACTCAAGAGTCCAGACAAACAATTGCATTTGTAGAAAGCAAAAGGAAAGTGCAAAGCAAAAGGAAAACACAAAGCATAAGGAACAGAACGAAAACCAGAACTGCCAGGCATTCAATACAATTGTGAAATTGATTCAGACTATCCAAGCAAAACAGACATCACATTGACAGAACAGTACTTTGAGGATAGCAAAAGTGAACACAAATTAGAACTACAGGGATCAGTACTTGATTCAGAGGGTGAAAACCAAGCATACACCTACAAAATCAAGTGTTTAACCTCATACATAGCAGATATCAACTACACATTACACAGGAGCAATGTACAGGAGTACTACAACAGATACAACACTCTAGCCAGGTCCAGGAATAAGAGAGAAAGTGAAATACCTGGATATATACAGTCTCAAATAGAAACATTGAGTTTTTCAGGACATCAGAGTATTCCTTACAAAAATAAAAGGAACAAACAATCCCATAGCAATACTTCACAATTGAAAGCAGTCCCAGGCAAGGCAAACACTAGTGGTATTAGTGAGAACAATATCAATTCAGAGTGTAGCAAACTATGTAGTTCAAAGCCACATATTGAGTATAGCAAGTACAAGAATAGCTCTAGCAGTAGTTCAAGAACAAACAATGGACACAAGCATAGCAAAGCACTAAATAATGTTCAGAAAGGCAGATTTGCATCAATAAGACCTTCAGAGAGCCTAGCAAAGAATAGCTACACATACAGAGCAATACAGAGCTCTAGGATACAGAGAAAGGGAAATCTCAACCCAGGATCAGACCCAGACAGTAATAATTCGGATTCCTCTTCATCCAATGACTACAATTGAAGTAATGCTTTATTCAAACTGTCAGACATTGATTCGAGTGATACTGAAGCTACTAAGAAGTGCAAGAAATGCTTGAGGAAGAAACAGAACAAAGAACTCCTCAAATTGAAGATACAGATGTACAGTACAGAACTAATAGCTCCTACAGTATACTCAGGTGAACCAGACTTGCAGAAGTACACAAAGTTTGTTATTGAAGTCAATCAGTACATGAAACAATCAGGACTTCATCATTTCCCTAAGAGCCAAGTAGGGATAATGCCAGGTTTTATTAAGGGAAAAGCAATAAATTTCTATTTGCAAAAGATTGCAAACCATAAGCATAGATGGACACTTGCTCAATTCTTTAGAGGACTAATGGACTTTTGTTTCCCTTCCAACTTTGCTGAAATACTGTGGAAAGAGTTCAACACTTTGAAACAAGGTAATAGGAACATTCAGGATTATTTGTATGACCTAGAGATGAAAGCTACAAATCTAGGAGACATTTCTCAGCAAGATTTGACCAGACAGGCATGGTATGGATTGAATTCCAAGTACCAGAGGCAATTACAATTAGATTGCTTGAATCCAAACACAGTAAAGTACTCAATCTTCAAGGATAGGCTTGAAAGCATTGAGAAAGTGAATGAATCTATAGGAATCAAATGGCATATAGATTCTAGACATTAATTCCATCTGTAAGGACACAGTAATGATTCTCAGAGTGATTATTTGTATACAGACAGTTCTGATAATTCAGGAAACAATCAATTCACTCTACAGGATAGTGAAAGCAATGATTCAGACCACAGTGACTCTAGTCAGGATACTATACATACAAGTAGTGCAAACGCCAAAGGAAAGGCCAGGCAATTGTATTATCTATTGAGGAACAATGACCAGCATGAAAGTAAGACAGAAAACCATCACAGGACATATGCTACAGGTTTCAAACATCATTCCTAATCAAAATTGGACAAAATGAGAGCAAAAGGACTATGTTTTATTTGTGAACAAGATGACCACTTAGCCAGGAATTGTCCTACTTGTAATACGATCACATTGAACAATGTGTAGGATGATTGTTCATCATCTAGTAATGTCAGTATCAGTTACACTGCTTTAGATAAGTTAGCAGACAACTTGGACAGTAAGAACTACATAGAATTGGAGTTGATTACAGACTATGACACAGATCCAGACATATCTAGCAGTAATATACATGTTTTATCAATTTGGATACTTTGTAAAGGCAATACTAAGGATTCAGTAACAGAACAAGAGAGCTCTGCAATGGAACACAAGTTCAGGCAGACAAACTACACATTTGAAAGAGTGAATTCAGTATATTTGAGACCCTATAAGACTACAGGACTAAGGAATAGTACAGTAAACAAGCAGAACTGTATGAAACAGTACTAGATAGCTACATTAAGGTACAGACAACTGTATAAAGCATACAATGACATTTTACACTCGAAAGCACAGGCATACAGTGTAGAAAGGATTCTACAAGACTACAGATACACATAACACATGGAAAGGACTAGGAAACATACATACAACTATTGTTTCAAGGATTCTAAGATGCTACAGACACAAGGCAACACATACATGGACACTTCAGAGCTACTATTACCAATTCTTAGAGCCACAAATCAAAACAACACTCTTAAGAAATACAGACTGTTCACAGACAACAGGAATGTGTACCAGGACATTAGGAAAGGACCTGAGAATGTTAGACAATCAGAATATAACCAGCCAGATAGTATTATGGTTTACAAGGCAATGCAAATAGTAAACTGCACAAGTAGGACAATCTATCAAGCATTACTGGACTATAAACTATAACTACTCTTGGATACTGAGAAATATTTTAATCTAAACAATTCACACAGGTATTCTATTAAGTTAGAAGGCTACATCACACATTAGAAGACAGAAATCAGCACATTGAGCAAGACAAAGTACATATACATTGAGGATAAGATGATACTACTCCAGAATAAGTATCAGGCATGGAGATACATTGACAGTGATAGAAAGACACAGACATACACATACACAGTCGATTCTATTCAGTACAGGAAGGTATTCGAAAGTGAAGAACTGCTTCAGATAATTTCAGGACCAGGAGAATGTTCAGACATTCAGGTATATTGATTCTACAACATTGGAACAGACATTTCCATCTTCAGGATTGAAGAAACAGTCTATAATGAGTACAATTGAAGGAATTCACATAGAACAACATTCTATAAGGTACAATTGAATGTTATGCTACGAAACTATTCAGTTCATGATGAAGAATTGTTCAGAAACGTTAGAACCAGATTGGAATACAAGGATCTATAGTATACATTGTATCTACAGCAGAACATAAGGTATTACATTGTGAAATACACCTTCAGACAGTCAGGATTCATTAGAATAGACTCAGGACACTCTATCAGACATATTATGAGTATTACAGACACTCAAACAGATGCACTAGTATGTATATACTTAGGATACATAGTAAGGATCACAATATTCAAGCTACAGAATGACAATTACAATCTACAGAATGTGAAACCACTATGATCTATGTACTACAAGGATAGTAAGACACTACTGAGACCAGGAATGGATATGCTTTGTATGGAACAAAGTACAGACGTTCAGAGGGTGACTTCAAGCCAGAGAACAGATTCAGAACCTGGACAATCTACTCAATCTGCTCAATCTGCTCAAACAGATTATCACACTACTTCAAGGGAAAGTAAAGGCAATACACATACAGCTAGTGAATATCAGAGTGATAGTGAATTAGGAATGATCAAACAGACTATTCAAGTATTCAGGCATGATACTTCAATGCTACAGAAGGACATAGAGCATTAGAAAGCTCTAGGACATCTATTAAACAATGATACAGTTTAATCTACTCTAGGAATAAGTAGTTACAATCAGTTTGAAGTACAAAATCATGCAGAAGACCTCTCTAGACACTACAAATATGTTCTAGGACAGTACCAGACGTTTTACACTGAAAATGAAGTCATATTTCAATGAGAGGGTGAGAGGCACATACATTGTATTGTATACACACTCTTTGAGCATACAATCATGTTTGAATATACAATTTTCTTACTTGATCTATAATGAAACGATTTTGTGAAGGACTTTGCAGTACTAGACAGTATCAGTACTACAGGAAACAGGACACATGATAGGTACACAAGGAAAGAATACATTAGAACAAGGACAAGGACACAGAAAGACAGGAAGTCAGTGCTAGAACGTATTGATCCACACATGGATTTGCCAAATGAACAAAGAATTGGCAGCATACACTCAGGACTTCAGGCAGTGCTACTACACATACAGACAGGACATTTCATTAAGACATACATAGAACAATGTAGCATACAGACAGTTACAGCATTCAGGAAAGTAGAGAATGCTACTTGGACATTTTGTGATAGAACATCATACTATGAGACATTGAAAGTATACTCAGATGATTCAGGAATCGAATCAGTCGACTTACAAAGACACAAACAAGTTGAGACACAAGGAAACAGTATGAGAATACAGTAGGACATTCATTGCACACAGAGATACTATGTATATACACACATATCTAGTGATATTAGGCTCATACATTACAATCTCATTGAGTTTGAGACAATATTTTCATTCAAGGATGAATATTACACTCTAGGTTGTACTCTACAATTAGTATTTGAACATCAGGCTCAACAGGATATCCAGTTTTGCATCACAGTTGGTTATTACAAGCAAAAGAGTACACATTTGGACATATTCTACTAATACAAGCACAAGGTATTACATTTACAGGAACTAGTCTATTGGAAAAATCAAGGACATAGTAGAGGAATTTTGGAATACATCTCTACTATCTATTATTGTATGACTATTCTACAGGAACAAGAATTTGTGCAAGGTCAGCTAGAAGCTGTAACACTAATCCATTCTATTGAGGAAGAAGGCTATAGCTTTGTCAATCAGGGATTTACCTCTGTGCTTCCTGAAGACACAGGAGAAGAGAATATTTACAATTACTACACTGCTGGAATTTCCATTTCTGTACATATTGATCTACACTGTGTGTCTCAGAATACTCAAGAGCCAAAATGCCATATCTCCCCAGGAACTCCACCAATTCTCTTTGAAAAGTGTTGTATTGATAGCAACAATTAAGAGGCAACTTTCCTACTAATTGACTATACAGTAATATTGACTATGTTTAATTCTATTGATGTTTTATCTAGTTTCACATGGTTTGGAACCATGCTACCCACTGTCCAGAACACTACCACCATCTCAATACTCATCAGATTGACTTTGGATCACTTCAGAGAGGCAGTACTACATTACAACAATGTTTCCCATATGTATGAGCAAGTTATTTCTTTATTTACTTGTTACTAATTGTTACTTTAAGTAAGTTTTCTGCCTTTTCTACTAATTTTTAGCATTTAGGACTAAATGCTAGAGGGCGAGTGTAAGGATTTGATTTACTGGTTCGTATTTTATTACTACTACATTGCTGATTGTGTCAGATCATTGTACAGTAGGACCCACAAGCACATATATTCTCATTATAGTTAGTTACACTTCCTCCTCATGTATCTACACATGTATACCCTTATAAAAGACAGTATTGACTGCTGGGTAAAGGGGATTCTTTTCCCCTGACCCCTTGCTCGAGTACTAGGTTATCCCAGTCAGTAGTTGAGTGAACTAAGGGTGATTAGAATTCTCTTGTGAGGAACAGTGAGTTACCTTACAAAAGGAAATCAGAGTCTTCAGAATACTTTAGTATTCTAGCTTTAGATTCAAGTACAAAAGAGATTAGAGAAGGGTTGGAAAAGCTTCAGCTAAACAACAAACCTACTACAGAAAACTAACCTCTAACAACAAAAAGGAGACAAACAAGTAATTATAAGAGATGGTAACCTCAGAAAAGGAGAAATAATACTTGGGACACAGAAGAATCTGAAGAAGACTATAGTACATACTATA
>NW_006760397.1:78244-82790 GCF_000271605.1 Fomitiporia mediterranea MF3/22 | reverse complement strand
TGGGTCCCCTCACTAAGCCTTCAGGTCCCCTCTACACTGTTGCTGACAAACTGTCCCCTGGTACAGATGTCTCCCATGATTGAGGAAGAACAGGGACTGTCCTGTTGTAGAGTGTTGCCAGTTATTGTGTACAAATTCTGTCAGAGCTAACCATTCAGACCAATCTGATTACTGATGATTGATGAACATCTAGAGGTAGAGCTCAATCTCCTGATTGACTCACTCAGTTTGACTGTCAGTCTGTAGGTGATAGGTAGTGGAAGGGTTCCCTTGAATTCTGAGAAGCACATACAAGTCCTGTATGAATTTTGACTCAAATTACAGTCTGCAATCATGAATGAGCTTCTAAGGGAGTCTGTGCAACTGGAAGACATGATCCTAATAAATGTGTGCCATACCTTTGAAAGTGAGTTCTGTTTGGGTCAGAACTGTGTGGACTTGCTTAGAGAATTGGTCAACAATCACACAGATAGTGTTGTAACCCTGAGACTCAGGTAGCTTACTAATCAGGTCTACTAAGACTTCTTCCTAAGGGTGATCTAGGATCCAATGTGGATGTAGGGGAGCCTGAACCCTTGTCTGGTGGGTCTTAGTCTGTTGGCATGTATTACAACCTGTCACATACTTTAGGATTTCCCTCTACATTCTAGGCCACCAGTAGTTCTGAGTAATGAGTTCCTGTGTTTTGTGTCAGCCTGGATGTCCTACAGTCAGATTGTCATGATGAGCTCAGACAATGTCCTCCTACAGTTTCTGATCCTTTAGAATGTACAGTCAGCCTTCCTAGTAAACCTGTCCATCCTCATCCTCCTCCCAATCCCTAGCCTGTTTCTCCAGTTGCTTTACTACAACCTGGTCCTGTGTGTGTCTCAGAGCTTACTGTATGTGGGTGACAAAGTTGACATCCTTGGATTTGAGTCAGATCTCTCAGATTGTCTCAGACACAAAACAGGAATTGTCTAGGAGAACAAGATTTTTGTTATCATTCTCCCCCCTTTCATAACCTACTTGTCTTGAGAGTAAATCAGCTTTTGTCATTTGTGTTCCAGGTTTGTGGGTCAGCACAAAGTCAAAGTCCTACAGTTCTAACATCTAGCAGGCTTGGCAGCAGTTGAGCTTCTGAGGTGCCTGGAAGTACTAGAGATTAAGGTGATCACTTCAAATCTCAAACTTCTGTACAGTACTAAGGAGATATTGACACTACTCCTCTAGGGAACAGACAATTGTAAAGAGTTCCTTGTCATAGATGGGGTAGTTCTGTTCTGTTACAGAGAGGGATTCTGATCAGAACACTATTGGACACTACTTTCTGTCAATGAACTGGGACAGTACTACTCCATTTGCAAAGTTGGAAGAGTTGACTTTGACTCAGAACTTGTCTACAACTGTCAGAACTGCTAATACAGGCTTGCTAGTAATGGCCTGCTTGAGGGACTCAAACACAGACTACTACTGATCATCCTATTACTAAGGAACATCCTTGCTAGTGAGATTGTGAAGGGGCTAGGCAATAGTACTGAAGCCTCAAATGAAGCATTAGTAGTAGTTCACAAACCTAAGGAACACTTGGACCTGTTTCAGGTTCCAAGGTTGTGGCCAGTTCTGAACTGTAGTCACCTTTGCTGGATCCATGCAGACCTCTCCTCTACTGATTATAAAGCCCAGATAATTCACTGACTCCTGTGCAAAAGAGCACTTTGCTTCTCAGAGGAACAGTTTATTATTTTAGAGCCATTATAGAACTGCTTGGATCAGTCAGTAATAGTGCTTAACTGTCTGGGTGAAGATCAGAATGTTGTCCAGATACACACCAATGTGCCCCAAGTCAATCAGATCTGTGAGGATGTGATTCATGAATGACTGGAACATTGTGGGCAAGTTAGTTAGTCTGAAGAACATTATGGTTGGTTTGTACAATCTGTGATTGGTTCAGAACACAGCCTTCCACTCATCTCTGTCTTGGATCTGAATATTATTGTATCCCTATCAAACGTCCAACTTAGTAAAAACCCTGGATGTATACATCTTATTAATGAGCTCCTGAATCAGAGGGAGCAGGTACTTGTTTTTGACAGTACTCTCATTAAGACAATGATAATCCTGGACTAGGTAGAGCTTCCTATCTTTCTTTTTGACAAAGAAGAAAGAGGAGGCTATAAGAGACTTTAAGGGTTGGATCTGACTGTTCTGAAGATTTTCCTAAAGGAACTTGTTGAGTGCCTCCTACTTGTCTCTGTTGAGTAGGTAGACCTTACAATCCTTAGGTTGGAAACCCTTGGTCAATTCAATTGTATAGTCCTAGGGACAGTGTTCAGGAAGCTGGTCAAATTCCTCTTCACTAAAGACTTTGGGGAACTCTCAGACAAAATCTGGCAGGCTGAGTCTGTGTGTGTTCCAGAGTAGAGTTGTTCTGAGAGGGTTCCAGACTGGTTCTGTCTCAGACATCCTTCAGATTGACTCTATTCTGCCTTGACTAGAATATGTATCCACATATCTATCCTAGTCAAAGAAGAACAACTGGTCACCTTTATTGGAACTGTTAGTAACATTAGAAGTGTCTGTATCCACTCAGAACAGTAGTGTAAGGTAGCTGCAAGACTCAGGACACTAATCAAATGTAAGTGTCTACTCTAACTAGTCAATAGTAGGGTTGTAAGCTTTGAGCCATTCAAATCCAATAAAGACGTCTGTCTTTCCAAGGTTGGTGACTCTGAACTCAATACTTTCCTTATGATCCTGAATGGTCATCCATAGTTGGACAAACTCAGTGATCTGACTATTCTGGTTCAGGGTTCTGTCTACATTGTATACTAGGATTGGAAGTAGAATGCATTGAGTAGGGAGGTGGTGTTCCTGCATGAAGGCCTTATTGATACACAAACCAGTGCATCTACTGTCTACCAGAGCTGTTGTTCAGATCTGGGGGAATCCTGAGAAGGGAGCCAAGAGGACAGGGACCTGGAGCTAGTGCCCAGAACATCCTCAGATAAACTACTACTTGTTCTAAAGGGAACATACAGCTTGCACAGCCTTGTTGTCTAAGAGGGTGAGTATATACACTAACATTTCCTTATTAACCTCTCTCTTTCAACAAGGACAGACCCATGTCCTCAGCTGTGAACTCAGCTGAGGCCATCCCTACTTGATACTATAGACAAACTACTGAGTAGTGAACAGGGCTGAGTAATGTTCCAAACGTTCTAAGATCTTGGAACACAGAAGTGGCAGGTCAGATTGTACAGATTTAGACTCAGATAAAGTGTGAAGAGAAGAATCAAAAGAATCAGAAAAAATAGGAGAACTATCTACTTTTGTTTTCAACTTTTTCCTTTCTAATAAATAACTTTGTTGATTTATTTTTTCTACTTTTTCTACTTTTTCTACTTTTCTTACTTTATGTACTTCTAATCCTACAGTGTCCATTGAATCAAAAGTGGCCATTAAAAAATCCAAGTCATAGCCCTTTAGCACTACATTCACTGTTAGGCCTCTACAAAATCCTAGAGTACATAGTCAGGGTCTAGGAGTTCCAAGGTGACTTCTAGATTTGCAGAAAAGGCTTCTTACCACAAATCCTGCTTGTCACTCATCATTACTCTAATAACCTGACAGATGTACTGTCACTTCTGTAGACAGTCCTTAATTTGGTGCCCTGACTTTCTACAGGTGAAGCATGCTCCTCACTTTCAGGCTTCTCCAATGTCCATCAGAACAGATTGATTACAAATTACAGGCAGATTAATTCAAGGGCTTGGAACTGTCAGAGCCAGACACATGTGTAAGCATTCTACACAGACTTGATACATCCAAGCTGTAGCTTGGTCAAAGGAGATAGTGTGTGTCTTCCACTCAGTGTAGGTGACTAGTTCTAGTATCATTCTGAGAATCTTATCAACCAGTTCCAGGTGAAGAGCTTTTTCAAGCATTCTGATGAGGACATCATCAAACCCAAGTGTGAATCCTGCCTTCTAGGCCAGGATATCAAACTCCTGAAAGAAGGTATTAGTAGAATGTTTGCCCTGTCACAGAGACACAAGCTTGTTCTGTACATTGTGCTTCTCATTCAGATTAATGAAGGAAGTACAGAGCTACCCTATGAATTCTGAGTACAACTCATTGTTCTGAAGTCAGATCAGGCTTCTAATCTAATGACCTTCAATCCAGTTCTAGGCCCAGGTGACTGTGTTGCCTTCCTTCATGAAGGAGAGGACAAATAGGACACAATTGAGATCTGAGGATAGATTGGTCAAAGTAGCAGCCACATATAGTTCAACTTAGCACTAGAAGTCCTTGAAGTGCTGCCTATTAAAGTCTGAAGGGCAGGCTACATACACTTTCTTTCTAGAACAGGTTGCAACTTCCAGAACAATCAGAACAGGTTCTGAAGGAGCTGAGGGCACATGGTTGGTAAAGGCCTCTTAGATGGAGGTCTGCACGTATTGAGCTAATTCTGCTTGTAACTACTGATCTAGTACAACAGTAGGGGTAGCAGTCAGTGTAGTAGGGTTCATGTTTACACTACAAAGGAATTGACACTAAACTAAAA
>NW_006760397.1:61237-77630 GCF_000271605.1 Fomitiporia mediterranea MF3/22 | reverse complement strand
AATGCAACAGTGTGTACCAATGCCCAAAACGTAAGAGAGTTGTAGGGTGGTAATGAGTAGTCTTGATCTGATGTCAGCAACAGTGTAGAGGGGACCCAAAGGCTTAGCAAGGGGACCCAGGCTATAACTATCCTACACAACAGAAATATAGAACACAAGTACTGGAACATAGTTAGAACTTGTAGAACAGGCAGAGAGAGAGAGTGAGACAAGAGTAGAGTATATAGAGTGAGCCTAAGAGTACAGGACTACCTAGAGTAGACAAGATCAAGACTACAGGACCAGTCTGATCTTGTATGCCTATATATACTAAACTACACAAGAGCACTCAGGGAGCATGAGCCACTAAGAATGATGAGCCACAAAGAATGAAAGAAAGGAATGTCAAAGATAAAGGTACAAAGAATGAAGGGATGGATAAAGGGTAAGAGACTATAGAATGATACAAAGAATGAAGGGGTGGTCAAAGGAATAGAATGATGAAGTAAGGAAGGGTAGTGGCAAGAGTCAACACACATATAGTTCATAGACAGCACCCCTGAGGGACGGAAGTCCTGAGTTCCAGTACAGAAGGGTGCAGAACCCTCAGAACTAAAGGTACAAGAGTAGGGAACTGTAACAGGAGGGACCTTTTCAGTAAAGAAAATAAGGTGTTGTGTACCTAACACAGTATTTGTAGAGTACAAGTTGACATACAAGAGTAGGGAAGTTAATAATAGTAAAGTACAGAAGGTGTAGAATTAGCTACTATACACAATACTAACAGAAGTGAGAAGGTTTCTAGGGACAGTAGGAGTGATACAAGTGTTCATTCAAAACTACACAAGGATAGTTAGGGCTTTAAACTGGTTGACAAAGAAAGGGGTGGAATTTGTATAAGGAGATAAGGAGTAGGAGGTAATGAATAAATTGAAGGTAGTAGTGACAAAGTGTTTAACATTGTGTGTTATCAATTATGACTCAGAAATAGAGGTAGTGTTAGTAGTTAACTTGTTGTGTATTAGAGTAGGATAGTATCTAAGGTAGGAACATATAGATAGGTAGAGACAGTATAACAGGTTTGGGTTGATTAACTAGAATAAGGTACAAAGACAATATTCACAATCTAAGGTAGAACTCTTTAGATTGTTTCAGACATTACAAGTAGTACACTTATACATTATAAGGGTAAAGAATCTAGTAGTAAAGATAGATACAGTGTATATTAAAGGAATGGTGAACAATCCAAACATACAGTCTAACACTATAATTAACTAGTAGATTGTAGAGATTCTCTTATTTAACTTTAAATTAAGGTATATACTAGCTAATAAATTTATATGTACAGATAGCTTGTTTAGAAGGTAGATAGTACTAAGGGATCTAGTAGAGGAGAATGATTTTAAGGAATAGATAGATACTGTGTATATATTTAGTGTAGAAGTATTGTATAAAGTATTAGTAATAGGATCTAGGGAATCTACTAAATCTGAAGAATCTAACAGTAGTAGATTACTTAGAAGGGATAGGTTTCTAGTAACAGAAGGTGTAAAGAGGAAGGACAAGAGGCTAGAATGGGTGAAGGAGTTTTTAGAAGGAGGGAAGCAACCAGATAGTGTTAAGGATAAAGGATAGAGGACCTTTGTAAAGTATACAAGTAGGTTCTTTGTTAAGAAGGGTAGGATCTGGAGGAGGACAAAGTTGGGATTTCTACAAGTAGTAGTAATAGACTTAGAGAAATGTTAGGAATTAGTACAGACTGTGTACAATTTTATAAGGTACAAAGAAGTGTATATAGTAAAGACAAGGTTATATGAGAGGTTCTAGTAGTTAATACTTGTACACAATGTAAAGTATTTTATTAAGACCTGTCATTAATGTTAGTTGAGACAGACAATACAGGTAGTGATTCTACTAACTATTCTAAACATAGTACTACTATTTACTAAGGTTCACATTAACACAAAAGTTATACTAAGGGTAGGAGGATATTACTACATTATATATGTAAGGTGTGTGTTGTTAGAGTATTCAGAGTTTCAGATGTTAAGGACAGAGAACAGAAGGGCAATTAGTACATTTATTTTTAAGACATTATTATTACAGTTCTCTACTCTTATACCTTCAGTTCTAAGGGTTCTACACCCTTCTATACTAGAACTCAGGACTTTTGTCCCTCAGGAGTACTGTCTATAAACTATATGTGTACTGACTCTTACTACTACCCTTCCTTACTTCATCATTCTATTCCTTTGACTACCCCTTCTTTCTTTGTTTATTCTATAGTCTCTTACCCTTTGTCTATCCCTTTATTCTTTATACCTTTATCTTTGACCTTCCTTTCTTTCATTCTTTATAGTTTATCATTCTTAGTAGTTCATACTCTCTAAGTACTCTTATATAGTTTAGTATATATAGGTATACAAGATTAGACTAGTTCTGTAGTTTTGATCTTGTCTACTCTAAGTAGTTCTATACTCTTAGGCTCACTCTATATACTCTACTCTTGTCTCACTCTCTCTCTCTACCTATTCTACAAGTTCTGACTACATTCTAGTACTTGTGTTCTATATTTCTGTTATATAGAATAGTTGTAGTCTAGGTCCCCTCACTAAGCCTTTAGGTCCTCTCTACACTGTTACTAACATTAGATCAAGACTCCCTATTACTACTCTACAACTCTCCTATGTTTTGAGTATTAGTACTTACTATTGTGTCAATCTCTTTTCTTTGTCCTAACCCTTCTACATTTTTAAATTTTAAACTTTCTAAACCCTTTTAGACTTTTACTACCCTTTATTCTATTCATCACCCCTTTTAGTTTAGTACTGATTCCTTTGTAGTATAAACATGGACCCTTCTACACTAACTGTCACCCCTACTGTCCTGCCAGATTAGTAGTTACAAGCAGACCTAGCTTAATATGTGTAAACCTCTATCTAAGAGGCTTTTACTAACTACATACTCTCAGCCTCTTTAGAACCTGTTCTAGTTGTTCTAAAAGTCACAACCTGTTCTAGAAAGAAAGTATATGTAGCTTACCCTTTAAACTTTAATAAGTAACACTTTAAAGACTTCTAATACTAAGTCAAATTATATATAGCTACTACTTTAACTAATCTATCCTTAGATCTTGATTACATCCTATTTGTCCTCTCCTTTATGAAGGAAGGCAACACAGCCACCTAGGCCCAGAACTGGATTAAAGGCTATTAGATTAGAAGCCTGATCTGACTTTAGAATAATAAGTTGTATTTAGAATTTATAAGACAGCTCTGTACTTCCTTCATTAATCTGAATAAGAAGTATAATGTGTAGAACAAGCTTGTGTCTCTGTAACAGGGCAAACATTCTACTAATACCTTCTTTCAGGAGTTTGATATCCTGGCTCAGAAGGTAGGATTTGTACTTAGGTTTGATAATGTTCTTATCAGAATACTTAAAAAAGCTCTTCACCTGGAACTGGTTGATAAGATTCTTAGAATGATACTAGAACTGATTACTTACACTGAGTAGAAGATGTGTACCATTTCCTTTAACTAAGCTGTAACTTAAATGTGTTAAGTCTGTATAGAATGTCTACACATACATTTGGCTCTAACAGTTCTAAGCTCTTGAATCAATCTGCCTGTAATTTATAATCAATCTGTTCTAATAAACATTAGAGAAGCCTAAAAGTAAGGAGTATACTTTACTTACAGGAAATCAGAGTACTAGATTAAGAACTGTCTACAGAAGTAATAGTATATCTGTTAGGTTATTAGAGTAATAACAAGTAACAAGCAGGATTTGTAGTAAGAAGCCTTTTCTACAAATCTGAAAGTCACCTTAGAACTTCTAAACTCTAACTACATACTCTAGGATTTTATAGAGGCCTAACAGTAAATACAGTACTAAAAGGCTATGACTTGAATTTTTTAATAGCTACTTTTGATTTAATAGACACTATAGGATTAGAAGTAAATAAAGTAAGAAAAGTAGAAAAAGTAGAAAAAGTAAATTAACAAAATTATTTATTAGAAAGAAAAAAGTTGAAAACAAAAGTAGATAGTTCTCTTCTTTCTTCTGATTCTTTTAATTCTTCTCTTTACACTTCATCTGAGTCTAAATCTGTACAATCTGACCTGTCACTTTTACATTCTAAGATCTTAGAATGTTCAGAACACTATCTAGCCCTGTTTACTACTCAGTAGTTTGTTTATAGTATTAAGTAGGGATAACCTCAGCTGAGTTCACAGCTGAGAACATAAGTCCATCCTTGTTAAAAGAGAGAGGTTAATAAGGAAATGTTAGTACATATACTTACTCTCTCAGACAACAAGGTTACACAAGCTGTACATTCCTTTTAAAACAAGTAGTAGTTTATTAGAGAACATTCTAAATACTAGCTCTAAGTTCCTATCCTTTTGACTCCCTTCTTAGAATCCCTCCAGATCCAAACAATAACTCTAGTAGACAGTAAATACACTAGTTTATACATTAATAAGGCTTTTATATAGGAACACCACCTTTCTACTCAATGTGTTCCACTTCCAATCCTAGTATACAATGTGGACAGAACCCTAAACTAGAATAGTCAGATTACTAAGTTTGTCCAACTATAGATAACTATTCAGGATTATAAGGAAAGTATTAAGTTCAGAGTTACTAACCTTAGAAAGACAGACATTTTTATTAGATTTGAATGGCTTAAGACTTACAACCCTACTATTAACTAGTTAGAGTAGACACTTGTGTTTAATCAGTATTCTAAGTCTTACAACTATCTTACACTACTGTTTCAAGTAGATACAAATGCTTCTAATGTTACTAACAGTTCTAATGAAGGTGACTAGTTGTTCTTCTTCAACTAGGATAAATATGTAGACACATATTCTAGTCAAGGTAGAATAGAGTCAATCTGAAGAATGTCTAAGATAAAACTAGTTTAGAACCCTCTCAGAACAACTCTACTCTAGAATGTATATAGACCCAGCCTACCAGATTTTGTCTAAGAGTTCTCTAAAGTCTTTAGTAAAGAGGAATTTAACCAGCTTTCTAAACACTGTTCTTAGAACTATGTAATTGAATTGACTAAGGGTTTCCAACTTAAGGATTGTAAGGTCTACCTACTCAACAGAGACAAGTAGAAGGTGCTTAACAAGTTCCTTCAGGAAAATCTTTAAAACAGTCAGATCCAACCCTTAAAGTCCTCTATAACCTTCTCTTTCTTCTTTATTAAAAAGAAAGATAGGAAGCTTTGTCTAGTCTAGGATTATTATTGTCTTAATAAGAGTACTGTTAAAAACAAGTACCTACTCCCTCTAATTCAGGAGCTCATTAATAAGACACATACATCTAGGGTTTTTACTAAGTTGGACATTTGATAGAGATACAATAATATTCAGATCTAAGACAGAGATGAGTAGAAGACTGTATTCTAAACTAATTACAGATTGTACAAACCAACTGTAATGTTCTTCAGACTAACCAACTTGTCTGTAACATTCTAGTTATTCATAAATTACATCCTTACAGATCTGATTAACTCAGAGTATGTTAGTGTTTATCTGAACAACATTCTGATCTTTACTCAGACAGTTAAGTACTATTACTAACTGATCCAAGCAGTTCTACAACAGTTCTGAGATAATAAACTGTTCCTCTAAGAAGTAAAGTACTCTTTTGTATAAGAGTTAATAGATTATCTAGGCTTTGTAATTGGTGGAGGAGAGGTCTGTATGGATTTAGTAAAGGTAACTGTAGTTTAGAACTGGTTACAACCTTAGAACCTGAAACAGGTCTAAGCATTCCTTAAGTTTGTAAACTACTACTAATACTTTATTTAAGACTTTAGTACTATTACTCAGCCTCTTTATAATCTTACTAGTAAAGATGTTCCTTAGTAATAGGATAATCAGTAACAGTCTGTGTTTGAGTCTCTCAAGTAGGCTATTACTAGTAAGCCTGTATTAACAGTTCTGACAGTTGTAAACAAGTTCTAAGTTAAAGCTAACTCTTCCAACTTTGTAAATAGAGTAGTACTGTCCTAGTTTATTAACAGAAAGTAGTGTCTAATAGTGTTCTGATCAGAATCCCTCTTTATAACAGAATAGAACTACTCTATCTATAATAAGGAACTCTTTACAATTGTCTGTTCTCTAGAGGAGTAGTATTAATATCTCTTTAGTACTGTACAGAAGTTTAAGATTTAGAGTAATCATCTTAATCTCTAGTACTTTCAGACACCTTAGAAGCTCAACCACTATTAAGCCTACTAGATGTTAGAACTGTAGGACTATAACTTTGTACTAACTTACAAACCTGAAACACAAATAACAAAAACTGATTTACTCTTAAAACAAGTAGGTTATAAAAGGGGGGAGAATAATAACAAAAATCTTGTTCTCTTAGACAATTCTCATTTTGTGTCTGAGACAATCTAAGAGATCTGACTTGAATCTAAGAATGTTAACTTTGTCACCTATATACAGTAAGCTCTGAGACACACACAGAACTAGGTTGTAGTAAAGTAGTTAGAGAAGCAGGCTAGGAATTAGAAAGAGGATAAGGATAGACAGGTTTACTAGGAAGGCTAACTGTATGTTCTAAAGAATTAGAAACTGTAGGAGAACATTGTCTAAGCTTATTATAACAATCTAACTACAGAACATTTAGGCTAACACAAAATGTAGGAACTCATTACTCAGAACTACTAATAGTTAAGAATATAGAGAGAAATTCTAAAGTACATAACTAGTTACAATATGTGCTAACAGACTAAGACCTACTAGACAAGGGTTTGGGCTCCCCTACATTTATATTAGATTCTAGATCACTCTTAGGAAGAAGTCTTAGTAAACCTGATTAGTAAGCTACTTAAGTCTTAGAGTTACAACACTATCTGTATAATTGTTAACTAATTCTCTAAGTAAGTCTATATAGTTCTAACCTAAACAGAACTCACTTTTAAAAGTATAGTGTGTATCTATTAGAATCATGTCTTCTAGTTGTACAGACTCCCTTAGAAGCTCATTCACAATTGTAGACTACAATTTGAGTCAAAATTCATACAAGACTTGTATACACTTCTTAGAATTTAAGGGAACCCTTCTACTACATATTACTTACAAACTAACAGTCAAACTGAGTGAGTCAATCAGGAGATCAAGCTCTACCTCTAGATGTTTATTAATCATTAGTAATCAGATTAGTCTGAATAGTTAACTCTAGCAGAATTTGTGTATAATAACTAGTAACACTCTATAACAGGACAGTCTTTATTCTTCCTCAATTATAAAAGACATTTATACTAGAGGACAATTCTGAACCAGAATAGTAGTTCTGAATCTGTAACAGACTTTACAGAATGGATACACAGGACTAGAGAGAACACATAAGCTCTTCTAGAGAAGGTAGTATAAGTTATAAAGTAGAACTATAATTGGAAAAGGTCTACAGTTAAGGATTACTAGCCTAGTAACAAAGTTATACTAGAAGCTACTAATCTGACCTTAGATTGTCTAATAAAGAAGTTAGACAATAAGTACTTCAGACTCTTTGTCATTAAAAAGAAGGTTAGTATCTCTACCTACAAACTCTAACTTCTAACAATATAAAAGTGTATACACCTAGTATTCAACAAGGTTCTACTATCTTAGTACTATGATCTGAGTTTTCCTTTATAATAAAGACCCTTACTGTCTCTACCAGAACTCATTAGTTCTGAACCAGAATACAAAGTAGAGTACATAACAAATACTAAGCTAGTACATAGAAAGCTTAAGTTCCTTATCTACTAGAAGGGATACTTAGTTGAAGAACACACTTGAGAACCTACTGAGAATCTCACCCATACTGCTAAAACAATTTAAGACTTCTATCAACTTCATCTGAGTACTCTGTATTAACTCTACCTTACAGATTTCTAAACCCTACTATTCTAACTTATGTTTGAACTACTAACTAAGTCTAATGTTTACTAATTAGGACAATTGGTTTTAGAGGGAGGGTAATGTTACAGTTCTCTACTCTTGTACCTTTAGTTCTAAGGGTTCTATACTCTTCTGTACTAGAACTTGGAACTTCTGTCCCTTAAGGGTACTGTTTATAAACTATATGTATACTAACTCTTACTACTACCCTTCCTTACTTCATCATTCTATTCCTTTGACCACTCCTTCTTTCTTTGTTCATTCTATAGTCTCTTACCCTTTGTTTATCCCTTTATTCTTTGTACCTTTATCTTTGACCTTCCTTTCTTTCATTCTTTATAGTTTATCATTCTTAGTAACTCATACTCTCTGAGTACTCTTGTATAGTTTAGTATATATAAGTGTACAAGATTAGACTAGTTCTGTAGTCTTGATCTTATTTACTCTAGATAGTCCTGTACTCTTAGACTCACTCTATATACTCTACTCTTGTCTTACTCTCTCTCTCTACCTGTTTTACAAGTTCTGACTATATTCTAGTGCTTACATTCTGTATTTCTGTTGTGTAGGATAGTTGTAGCCTAGGTCCCCTTACTAAGCCTTTAGGTCCCCTCTATACTATTACTAACAATTATTGTGTAAGTTTAGAGTGTGTCTAGAGTTAGTGACAGATAATAGAACACTGTTTATAATAGTGTTAGACTATCTGTAAGATAAATATTACATTAATTACATATAGATATTAGCTTACAACTTAAGAGTGAATAGTGTAATAGAGAGACAGTATTATAATGTATAAGAGACACTAATAAAGGTAGTAGAAGAGAATAAGAAGAAGTAGTACAAATATACACATATAGTATTCTAAACTGAGTAGATTATAATTAGTAAGACAACAGGACAGTCTCTATATTATATAGTATATAAGATAGAGTTACTACTTCTGTTCAATCTTAGTAAGGTAACATACTTAGCTAGACTATTAAGAACACTAATAACTATAGAGGAATTGATTAGAGTGTGAGGGAGATAGTTAGAGAAGAGAGAGGCAGATTTGGAGGAATTAGCAGATAAGGTTAGAAAGGTAAGGAAAGTGTATATAAGGTACTATAAGGAGATACACAAGAACACAATAAAGGATTTTAACTTTGAGCTAAGACAATTAGTATTGTTGTAGAATACAAGAGTAAAGATAGATTTATGGAGGAAAACAAAGCTAAAGTATTTGAGTCTGTATATAGTGTGTAGGAGAACAGAAGAAGGGTTGTATGTAATTATAGAGTTAGATAGGATAGTAGTAAAGTATAAGGTAGTAGTGTTTTGACTAGTTACTTATTTTACTTAGAGGGAGATTAGGATTTTGGTAGAGGAGTTAGTAGGAGGGAACATAGGTAAGGTGATAGAAGAGGTAGAGAAGGATAAGGAGGGAGAGTAGAACAAAGAAGAGGAGGATTAAGACAATTCTAACTAATCTAATACACAATTTACTGAATCTGTCATATAACTGTAAGGATGACAGTAGGAGCACAGCCCTTAATAGGGACTGTACTAAGTATACATTATACTTAGTATTTTCTCATTTCTTTACATATTGTGTTAATTAATACTTAGAAGGACAATTCATACCTTTACATTAATTATTTTTTATTCTTTTGTTCATGTTTGTTCCTTTTACTTGTTTACATTTTGTTTCCTCTTGAAAAACCAGAAAACTATTATATAATACTGTATAATAACAAAACAATCATATAAACACTATAAAACTGTCAAAATCCAAAAAAAAACAATGTTTATAGATAGAATTACTTCTTCATTTCTAAATTCTTACCTTTATCTATCTACCTTTAAAAACTAACATACAAAACCTCTAAAACTATTATATAAAACTAAAACACTCCTTATAAATAATATCCTTTTCTATTCCTTACAATCTGTTCCTTTTAGTTTTATTCTCTTATTTAGCTTGTTACTAATCCTATCTACACTTATTAAAATACCCCTTTATTTACTTTCAAACTACTCTAATTATAAATATTCTATTTATATTCCCTTTCCTTTCCTTTCCCCTTTCCTTTTCCTTTATCCTTCCTTTCTTAATAAGAATAAGGCAGACTAGGTTGAGAGTCTTTTTTAGGTAGTATATGAGAGAGTTAGGACTAGTAAGCTTAAAGAGTAGTAACTCAATCTTGTACCTTGTATAGTAGGCAGGTTACTTCTGTAAGTTTGTTACTCTACTCTTAAGGTCCTACTAAAGGGAGGGGTGTAAAACAACTTAGATTAGTAAGAGTAGGTGCTAGTAGGACTCTTAGTAGTAGAGGAGTCTAACAGGTCTGTAACTACTTTATAAACAGTTAATACACTACTTAAGTTCTTGTTACATAATTGTAGCTCTTCTTTACCTGTTAGTAATTTAGACATACTCTAGCTAAGTTACCTTTACAGAGAAAGTTATACTGTGTACACTACTTGTACAACTCTTATAACTCCTTATAATTACTAGGCTCTAGTTGTAAAGAGGGACTATAAGACTGTAAACAGTAATGTTAACTAAGGGCTAGGATAGTAATAGTAAGGTAAGGTTAAGTAGGTTGAGTAGGTTAAGGTGGAACAGGAGACTGACAGAGACAAGATAGACTAGCTACAGAAGGGATAGAGAGTACTATAGAGGTAGTAGACCTAATACAGGTTTACAAGTATAGAGAGACCTGTAGAAGTACTTAAACATTTAGTAGAGGAGGAACTAGTAGTCTAACATATGTAGGAGGAGGGGAGTATTTAGAGGGAGCCTGTTTGTAGGTACAAACTACCTACTAGTAAACAGGTAGAGGCTAGTTATATAGGAACAGCTTAGTAGACTCATCCTCTAATAGTACTATAGTAGAATCTAGTATAGTAGAAAGTAATACAGATTTAGATAGTAGAAACAATAGAACTGATTGTGTATAGTTTATTACACATAAGAACAAGAGGACTAGTTTGTTTGAAACTGTTAAGAAACTTACTATATCTAACAAATCCATACTAGAACTTAATAGTAGAAGTCTACTAGACAAAGTAAGTAAAGGTACTATAGAGGTAGTACCTTCCTCTTCATCTAAGAACTCTACTACTTGGTAGTAGTAGACTCCTTATGTGTAACTTAAGGTAGTAAGTTGTACTTGTACTGTCTACTACTCCTTTAGGACTGTATTAACTATTTGTAGCCAAGCTACACAATCTTAAGCCTTAACCTTCTTAGTAAGTACTATCTCTTACTCTAACATTATAGGTACTCTTAATCTGAAAGCTTATAGTTACTGTTTAATAGCTTTATTAAGGTCTTCTAACTGTCTATGTTACTGTTTCATACATTGACTTGGTTCTATAGTAGATAACAACCCTAGTTAATTAGTACTATCTAATGGATCAGGTATTTATTATCTTATACTATATAGATCTTAGACTGTGAGAGCTTAGTACCTTTAGTGTCAATCACAGTAGAGTACATCCAGACTTTCATTCATCTAGCTAAAGCAGACCTAGAGACTATACTCTGTCAGAATACTGAATTGAGTATCCTTACTAGTACTCTAAAGAGTCTACCACTCAATCTATCAGGCTGGTCAGCTTTACTTAGATACAACTTAGTTACTATGTACCTCTAAAGTAGACACTTGTATTTGTACTTCCCTATATTCCTCCTTTGTCTCTGTCTTATTTATTCTTACATCTACCTTATCTACACTTCTCTTTAAGACAGTCTATCAGTTTTATAGTTACTAGTGTATCTGTGTACAGAAGCTTAGACAGACAGTATAACTAGACATTTTGCAAATACATAAAAGTGATAAGACAAGTAAAGAGGGAGTAGTAGTGGTTAGTAACAGAGGGAGTATGAATGCTAAGTGTTGGATATGAATAAATTGAGCAACAGAGAGGTTGGATAGAAGGTAGTAAAGGAGTTTACATAACTAGGGACAGTCATAATTTAATACTTAAGAAGGTAAAGAGATACTTATAAACCTATTAACAGGATCAACAGGATTCTAGAAGCTTTCCACATTCAATAGTAAGCTCACACAGTTGAGGGAACACATTCCAACTTAAGCAAATATCTGCTAAGTAGGATCCTAGACAATCTGACACAATCTAATAATTCTGTCAAGAGTTCAATAATACTACTTTACACTCAGTACTCTCTAGACAGTGTTTAATGCTTCAGAGTTGTATTAGTAGATAGTAACATTCTATCAATGTGCTAGCATCTTTTCTATTGTATTTAGGAATGACCTTGTACTGTAGGTACAGGGGAACCTCTCTACATTTGTTTTCTCTAATTTTCCAGTCAGTGTAAGTAAAATTGAGTGTAGTACAAGTAATCCAACATAATCTGTATAATCTGACAAACTATCCACCACATTCCAGTCTTGTAATTGGTTGAGAGTCTGTATGCTAGAATAGTATTTTATTAGCCAACACTAGATTTTCTTCTTATCCCCCTCAAACACACTATTTAATATATTAGGTAAAAGAGTGTATGTTTAGTAGTAGAATACTGTTTATTATTATAGGCAAATTCTGCTGTTAGGATAAACTCCTCCCAATCTTCTTGTCTATAGTTAACATAACACCTTAGATACTGTTATAATTCCTAATTTACTCTCTCTGTTTGTCCATCTGTTTCTAGATAGTAAGTAGTTAATAATACTTGTTTAATACCTAGTTATACACATATTTGCTTAGTAAAGTTACTAGCAAATTGTGGTCCTCTATTTGTAGTTATTTTCAAAGGTAATCTATGTTTTGAGAAAACATATTGTATAAATAACTTTACTGTTTATTTAGAATCTATTTCCTTTTTACAAGGAATAAAGATTCCTATCTTTAAAAATCTGTCTACAATTATTAGTACTACATCTTTACTAGTTTGTATAATTAGTAGTCTTGTTATAAAATCTGCTATTACATGTTCCTAGGGTCCTGTTAGAATTTTTAATAGTTGTAATAGTGGTTGTGTTTTTCCTCTCTTGTGTTTTGTCTTTTGACATATTATACAAGTGTTTATATATTCTTTTATCCAGTTAGTAATTCCTAGCCATTAATATGTTCTTTTGACTAATTCCAAAGTCTTTCTGAGTCCTGAATGTTTAGCTATAACACTATTATAATATTGTTAAACAATTCTGACTTTTTCTTCCTGTTTACCTTCTCTTAGTAACAGTATTTTGTTACTATTATTAGTTCCTGAGTCTGTTTCTATAGTTTCTTCTACTGTTATTATTTTAATCTGTATTTCTGACTCTTTAAACATTTCCTGAGAGAGTAATACAACTTCCTGATTGTCTTTTTCTTCCAGCTCATAATCAGGTCTTCTAGAGAGTGTATCTGCTCTATTTTTCTTGCCTGCTCTGTATTCTATTTTGAAGTTGTATCTGCTTAGTTCTAGTACTCATCTTACTTGTCTTCTATTTAACTGCTTTTTGTTTTGAAAGGTTTTCAAATTAGATTAGTCAGTTATTATTCTAATTTGATGCTTGGCTCCATTTAAATAATGTCTCCAATTTGCTAATACTTTTATAATAGTATATAGTTTCTTATCTGGTACTGTATAATTTCTTTCCTGTTTACTAAAAGTTAAAGAGTAATAAGCTATAGAATGTAATTCTTTGTCTTCCTATTCTTATAATAGTATTACTGAGTATACTACATCTGATACATTAGTTTCTACTATAAATTGCTTTTTATAGTTTGGCCTTACTAATACTAGTACATTAGCAAATGCTTCTTTTATAACTTTAAAAGAGGCTTCTTGAGTGTTTCTCTATATAAAAGTTCTCTTCTATAATAATAAACTTGATAGTAGTTTTATCCTTCTAGAATAGTCTTCTACAAATTTCTTGTAGAAATTAAAGAATCCTAGTATTTCCTAATATCTCTCTTTGTTAGAGGTCTAGACTATTCTAATATAGCTTTTATCTTGTAAGGATCTGCTTTTAGTCTATCTTAATTGACTACAAAACCTAAATAGTCTAATTTCTACTTATTAAAGAAACACTTTTCTAGTTTACAATAAAAGTCTACTTTCCTTAATAATTGTAGCACCCTTTTAGTTAGCTCTAATAGCTCTTTTTGTGTTTGAGTATAGATAATAATATTATCTAAATATATTACTATCCCTTTACCTATTAATTCTTTAAAGAGTTGATTCATAACTCTCTAAAATACTGCTAGTACATTCATTATTCCAAATTACATTACTAGTAGTTTATACAATCCTTTATGTGTTCTAAAGGCTTGTAAGTATTCTTGTCCTTGTTTTATCCTAATATTATTATATTTACTTTTAAGGTCAAGAGTTGTAAACCATTTTGCTTCCTTTAAGTAGTCTAGTAATGTGTACATTATAAGTATAGGAAATAGATCAGGTTCTACTATCTGATTTAATTTTCTATAGTCTATAACCATTCTTGCTCCTGAATCCTTTTTGTCTACAAAGAATACTAGTAAGACAATTTTAGAATGACTTTCTCTAATGTATCCTTTCTTTAAATTTTCCTATATAAATTCCTTTACTACTTCTTATTCTACAAGTGTTAGAGAATATACTAGACACATTTTAGGTAATTCTGCTCCTTCTTTTAATTTAATATTTATGTCCCATCTGGAATACTTTGACAATCTATCTACTTTATCTTTATCAAACCTGTTTAAGTAATCCTATAATTCCTTTAGTACTAATTCCTTTTTATCTCTTTCTAAGCTTATTCCTAATCTGTTTAGTACTTTTGCTTTTTCTTATAAAGCTTTCTATACTATACTAGAGACCTTGTTTAATTGTTTTCTGAGCTTCTGTTCTTTACTAGTTTAATAAGATAATTTTTGTTAGAGCACTCCTAACTTCTCTTACTTGTTAGTTTCTATTAACTAATAGAATACTAGATTCATCCTCTTTACAGACAGTTCTAGAGTTCTTAACCTTCTTTTCTTTATAAGTAGAGGTGTACTTTCTATACTTTCTCCCCTTTTCCTTTTAACATATTCATTATATAATACAATGTTTTGCATTTTCCTCTTTACATTTTGTATTTCCTTTTCTCCTAGTCTTGTTCTATTTATTATGTTTAGGTCTACAAATTTCTTGTCTACTTTAAAGGTATTAGATTGTGCTCTGGATTAGGAAATCCCTAATTGCCTTATATAGAGTTACTATACTTAGAATGTCTCAAACTATTAGACTTTACTATATAGTATATAAGGCAGACACTTGCTTAATGTCTTAATAAGAGAGAGTATTTAGGGCACTCTTACTATACTTGTTAAAAGGTTATGAGCCTTAATGCCTATTAAATGCTTCTACACACTTACTCTCACAAAACACCTTTGCCTCCTACTAGCCTACCAAGCCCTAGACCTCCCTCTCCCCCTAAACCTATTACAATGTTGTCTACAATGTATACCTTTGTTAATACTATAATGAAGGACTCTAATGTTACAAAGTTCTTTAAGGGAACAGAAAAGTTAGCTAGTATAAAGGGATATAAGATATGGTGCTACACATACACAGTACACTCACTACTATAATGCTCTCAGACCATCTTAAGCATAATCCCCCTTTCTCTAATGATGCTAGTATACATACAGGTAATGTTTTATATTATTGTATAACAAAAACAATAACTGATACAATTTATACAAACTTTACAACACATACAAGTGTTAGAAGTCTTATAAAGGTACTTTCTGAACAATACAACGTTCAAACAATAATGACACATGCTATAAACATATCTACATTGTTTATAGTAAAAGAGTATGTATTATAGTTTGATAAGACATTAGACAACATTGAACAAATCTACAGACAGTTGTCTGTACATAATAAAGCCCCTAATAACAATACATACATCTCAGCAATTAACCTTGCTACTCCTTGTGAGTATAGATGGGTAGTAACAATGCTAGACAGGCAGATTACCTATTATAATCAACTACTAACAGTTATAGTAGCTTAGAAAGATGTTCTGATACTAGCTAAGTTGATACACAAATTACAAAACACATATACTAAGTACCATTCTCAGTACTCTTAAACAAAACAAGATACTAAACAAGACAGCCTACAAACAAAAGGCAAAAGTGTAGCTAAAGGCAAAACAAAGCCTTATAATAAAGTTAAATGCTACAACTGTAATAAGTACAGGCATATGTTAAAAGACTGTCAAAACCCTCTAACAAGTAAAACAACAGAAGCTTGAAAGAAAAAGTATAAGCAAACAGTTACTGCTTCTACTACTACTACTATGTTGTCTCAACCTACACTTAATACAGTAGTATTCATTAGAGACAATAACAAAACAGTATTCATTAAAGATGTTAATAAAACACTAATACTAGAGTCTACAATTGTAAAAGTCTCAGCATCAAGTTCTAGCAGCTTACCTGTTCAATCCACTCTATCTACTGAATCTAATGTATTCTTAGTATTCAAAGTACAAGAGATAGTGTCATACAAGTAGAACAAC
>NW_006760397.1:56707-61217 GCF_000271605.1 Fomitiporia mediterranea MF3/22 | reverse complement strand
TTAATAACAATACATACATCTTAGCAATTAACCTTACTACTCCTTGTGAGTATAGATGGGTAGCAACAATGCTAGACAGGCAGATTACCTATTATAATCAACTACTAACAGTTACAGTAGCTCAGAAAGACATTCTGATACTAGCTAAGTTGATACACAAATTACAAAACACATATACTAAGTACCATTCTCAGTACTCTTAAACAAAACAAGATACTAAACAAGACAGCCTACAAACAAAAGGCAAAAGTGTAGCTAAAGGCAAAACAAAGCCTTATAATAAAGTTAAATGCTACAACTGTAATAAGTACAGGCATATGTTAAAAGACTGTCAAAACCCTCTAACAAGTAAAACAACAGAAGCTTGAAAGAAAAAGTATAAGCAAACAGTTACTGCTTCTACTACTACTACTATGTTGTCTCAACCTACACTTAATACAGTAGTATTCATTAGAGACAATAACAAAACAGTATTCATTAAAGATGTTAATAAAACACTAATACTAGAGTCTACAATTGTAAAAGTCTCAGCATCAAGTTCTAGCAGCTTACCTGTTCAATCCACTCTATCTACTGAATCTAATGTATTCTTAGTATTCAAAGTACAAGAGGATAGTGTCATACAAGTAGACAACTTCATGAACTCATTTGACAATACAAAAGAAGTCATTAAGGAGTTCAATTATAATTCAAACATATGTATCAATACAATATGTTGTAATAATACTGAACTAATACATTGTATTAATATATTAGACTCTGGTGCAAATGTACACACTACTCTATACTTGTTCTGTCTTACAAACGTCCAGAACTCAACCCTAATAAATGTTATGATTGTAAATAAATTGTCATTCACACTTAGCAAAAGTAGAGTAATGACATTTAACATAAAACTACAAGACAAAGCTGATGAGCATACTAAGGTGAATATGATTTCACTACAAAATGTATACTATCATCCTAATCTGAACTTCATACTTGTTAGTAAAGTACTATTATACAAAGTAGGATATGTTTTAACAAAAACAAATGATGAATGTATTATTTATTCTCCTACTCATACAAAGATTAGTGAAATACATGTACAAAATAACTTGTATATGATAGTTTCTCATTATAATAAACAATCTATTAACACAATCACTATTGTTGATTTACATTAATGAATGGGTCATGTTAATTTTAATTACTTGTACAAACTCATACAAGAGTATCCTGAGATTATAAGTCAAAGGATAACAGACAATAAAAATGTACAGTGTACAGATTGTATCAAAGCAAACACACAATGTAATGAAATACCAAAAATACAAACAACACCTCTTACACAATGTTATAGAGATCATCTCCACATTAACATTTAGGGACATACTCTAGTACAAGCTTACAGTAAGTACAAATATCTTTTTACTATTATAGATAACACTACACAATGGGCAACTATACTACCTATATAGTATAAAAGTAATACTTTCACTAAATATGTAAAGCATACAATGAGACTATTTACACAGTATAGTATAAGAGTTAAAACTCTCTAAAGTGATAACAATACAGTGTTCCTAAGTAAAGACTTTATTATGTATATTGAAAGTCAAGAAACAATACATAGATTAACAGTACACAATACACTACAGTAGAACAGAGTTGCAGAATGTATATATAAGACTATCTTTAATAGTGTATGTACATGTCTGTTATTAGCAAAGTTACCTATAAAATTCTGAGTATATACAGTACAATATCAAACGTTTATTCATAACAGAATACTGAGAGTTGCTATTAATTTCACAACACTATATTACAAACAGTATAACAAACATTATCAAATAGATAATATACAAGAATTCAGTACATATTGTATTATACAGAATGAACAAATGTATAAACTATAACCTAGAGGCTAATACACACAATGGCTAGGTTATGATACTGACAGTAAAGGTCACTTAGTGTACTATAATAATAAAGTTACTGTTGAACACAATGTACAATTCATAGACAAACCAATGTCTAGGATTGAAGAGGAGAATAATTATAATAGTAATACATTAAACAATAATGAAACTCTCCCTAATAACAATAATAAAGATAAAGAACCTGTTATACAATACTCTACACAAGAGTAAAGACTGGCTAAACAAACTATAGGTTTAAATTACAAAGACAATATAAACCTAGTTATGTATCTAACAGAATTTAACAAATTCCTTAACAAAATCTATAGTAATCCATTAATGTATTATAATACTATAACACACATAGACAAAGAACAGTGGATCAAAGCTATGAAGGATGAAATACAGTCACTTCAACAATGAAACATGTGAATATATACTATCCCCCCTATAAACACAAATATAATTGGAATGAAATTTGTCTATAAAATTAAAAGACTGGCTAACAGCCAAATAGACAAATACAAAGTATGATTTGTAGTGTAAGAATATACTCAAAAGAATGGAATAGACTTCTATTCTGACAACTTATTTGCCCTAGTAACAAAACTATTAATAGTACAATTTGTTACAGTTCTCTACTCTTGTACCTTTAGTTCTAAGGGTTCTACACCCTTCTGTACCAGAACTCAGGACTTCTGTCTCTTAAGAGTACTGTCTATAGACTATATGTGTGCTGACTCTTACTATTACCCTTCCTTACTTTATTATTCTATTCCTTTGACCACTCCTTTATTCTTTGTTCATTCTATAGTCTCTTACCCTTTGTCTATCCCTTTATTCTTTATACCTTTATCTTTGACCTTCCTTTCTTTCATTCTTTGTGGCTTATCATTCTTAGTAGCTTATACTCCCTGAGTACTCTTGTATAGTTTAGTATATATAGGTGTACAAGATCAGACTAGTCCTGTAGTCTTAATCTTGTCTACTCTAGATAGTTTTATACTCTTAGACTTACTCTATATACTCTACTCTTGTCTCACACTCTCTCTCTGCCTGTTCTACAAGTTCTAACTATGTTCTAGTGCTTACATTCTGTATTTCTATTGTGTAGAATAGTTGTAGCCTGGGTCCTCTTACTAAGCCTTTAGGTCCCCTCTATACTGTTACTAACATTAGATTAAGACTTTCTATTACTACCTTACAACTCTCCTACATTTCAAGCATTAGTACTTACTATTATGTTAATCTCTTTTCTTTGTCCCAACCCTTTTACATTTTTAAATTTTAAACTTTCTAAACCCTTTTAAACTTTTGCCACTCTTCTTCTATTTATTACCCTTTTTAGTTTAGTACTAATTCCTTTATAGTGTAAACATAAACCCTCCTACACTAACTGTCACCCTTACTGTCCTACTAGATCAGCAGTTATAAGTAGACTTAGCTTAATATGTACAGACCTTTATCTAAGAGGCCTTTACTAATTATGTACTCTTAGCCCCTTCAGAACCTGTTCTAATTGTTCTAGAAGTTATAACCTGTTTTAGAAAGAAAGTGTATATAACTTACCCTTTAAACTTTAATAGGTAGTACTTTAAGGACTTCTAACACTAAGTTGAACTATATATAGCTACTACTTTGACTAATCTATCCTTAGATCTTGATTGTATCCTATTTGTCCTCTCCTTTATAAAGGAAGGTAATACAGTCACTTAGGCCTAGAACTAGATTGAAGACTATTAGATTAGAAGCCTGATCTGACTTTAGAACAATAAGTTGTATTCAGAATTCATAGGGTAGCTCTGTACTTCCTTTATCAATCTGAATAAGAAGTATAATGTGTAGAACAAGCTTGTGTCTCTGTAACAGAGTAAACATTCTACTAATACTTTCTTTTAGGAGTTTAATATTCTAACTCAGAAGGCAGGATTTACACTCAGGTTCAATAATGTCCTTATTAGAATACTTAAAAAAGCTCTTCACCTAGAACTGGTTAATAAGATTCTTAAAATAATACTAAAACTGATTACTTATACTAAGTAAAAGACACACAAACTGTAGCTTAGATATGTTAAGTCTGTATAGAATGCTTACACATGTGTTTAGCTCTGACAGTTCTGAGCCCTTAAATCAATCTGCCTATAATTTGTAATCAATCTGTTCTGATAAACATTAAAGAAGCTTAAAAGTAAGGAGTATACTTTACTTACAGAAAGTTAGAGTACTAGATTAAGGACTACTTACAGAAGTAATAGTATATTTGTTAGGTCATTAGAGTAATAATGAGTAACAAGTAGGATTTGTAGTAAGAAGCCTTTTCTACAAATCTGAAAGTTATCTCAGAACTCTTAGACTCTAACTATATACTTTAAGATTTTATAAAGGCTTAACAGTAAATATAGTACTGAAGGGCTATAACTTGGATTTTTTAATGGCCACTTTTGATTCAATAAACACTGTAGGATTAGAAGTAAATAAAGTAAAAAAAGCAGAAAAAGTAGAAAAAGTAAATTAACAAAATTATTTATTAGAAAGAAAAAAGCTGAAAACAAAAGTAGATAGTTCTCTTATTTCTTCTGATTTTTTGATTCTTCTCTTCACACTTTATC
>NW_006760397.1:0-56687 GCF_000271605.1 Fomitiporia mediterranea MF3/22 | reverse complement strand
ACTTACAGAAAGTTAGAGTACTAGATTAAGGACTACTTACAGAAGTAATAGTATATTTGTTAGGTCATTAGAGTAATAATGAGTAACAAGTAGGATTTGTAGTAAGAAGCCTTTTCTACAAATCTGAAAGTTATCTCAGAACTCTTAGACTCTAACTATATACTTTAAGATTTTATAAAGGCTTAACAGTAAATATAGTACTGAAGGGCTATAACTTGGATTTTTTAATGGCCACTTTTGATTCAATAAACACTGTAGGATTAGAAGTAAATAAAGTAAAAAAAGCAGAAAAAGTAGAAAAAGTAAATTAACAAAATTATTTATTAGAAAGAAAAAAGCTGAAAACAAAAGTAGATAGTTCTCTTATTTCTTCTGATTTTTTTGATTCTTCTCTTCACACTTTATCTGAGTCTAAATCTGTATAATCTAACCTGTCACTTTTACATTCTAAGATCTTAGAACATTCAGAACACTACTTAGCCCTGTTTACTACTTAGTAGTTTGTTTATAGTATTAAGTAGGGATAGTCTTAGCTGAGTTTATAGTTAAGAACATAAGTCTGTCCTTGTTGAAAGAGAGAGGTTAATAAGGAAATGTTAGTGTATATACTTACTCTCTTAGACAATAAGACTGTACAAGCTATATATTCCCTTTAGAACAAGTAGTAGTTTATCTAAGAATGTTTTAAACACTAGCTCTAAGTCTTTGTCCTCTTAGCTCTCTTCTTAGAATCCCTCCAGATCTAAACAATAGTTCTAGTAAACAGTAGATACACTAGCTTGTATATTAATAAGGCCTTCATGTAGGAACACCACCTCTCTACTTAATGTGTTCTACTTCTAATCCTAGTATATAATGTAGACAGAACCCTAAACCAGAATAGTTAGATTACTAAGTTTGTCCAACTATAGATAACCATTTAGGATTATAAGGAAAGTATTAAGTTTAGAGTTACTAACCTTAGAAAGACAGACATCTTTATTAGATTCAAATGGCTTAAGACTTACAACCTTACTATTAACTAGTTAGAGTAGACACTTGTGTTTAATTAGTGTCTCAAGTCTTGTAACTATTTTACACTACTATTCTAAGTAGATATAAACACTTCTAATATTACTAACAGTTCTAATAAAGGTGACTAGTTGTTCTTCTTTGACTAGGATAGATATGTGAACACATATTCTAGTTAAGGTAGAATAGAGTCAATTTAAAGAATGTCTGAGACAGAACCAGTCTAGAACCCTTTTAGAACAACTCTACTCTAAAACACATATAGACTCAGTCTACTAGATTTTGTCTAAGAGTTCCCTAAAGTCTTTAGTAAAGAGGAATTTGACTAGCTTCCTAAACACTATTCCTAGAACTATACAATTGAATTAAATAAGAGTTTCTAACTTAAGGATTGTAAGGTCTACTTACTCAACAGAGACAAGTAGAAGGTGCTTAACAAGTTCCTTTAGGAAAATATTCAGAATAGTTGGATCTAACCCTTAAAGTCCTTTATAGCCTCCCCTTTCTTCTTTGTTAAAAAGAAAGATAGGAGACTCTACCTAGTTCAGGATTATTATTGTCTTAATAAGGGTACTGTTAAAAACAAATACTTACTCTCTCTAATTTAGAAGCTTATTAATAAGACACATACATTTAGGGTTTTTACTAAGTTGAACATTTAATAAGAATATAATAATATTTGGATCTAAGACAGAGATGAGTAGAAGACTGTATTCTGAACTAATTACAGATTGTATAAACTAACTATAATGTTCTTTAGACTAACTAACTTGTTTATAACATTCTAGTCATTTATAAATTACATTCTTACAAATCTGATTAACTTAGAGTATGTTAGTATATATCTGGACAATATTCTGATCTTTACTCAGACAGTTGAGTACTATTACTAACTAATTTAAGTAGTTCTATAATAGCTCTAAGATAATAAACTGTTTCTCTAAGAAGTAAAGTACTCTTTTGTACAGGAGTTAGTAGATTATCTAAACTTTGTAATTAGTAGAGGAGAGGTCTGTATAAATCTAGCAAAGGTAACTACAGTTTAGAACTGGTTACAACCTTAGAACCTGAAACAGGTTTAAGTATTCCTTAGGTTTGTAAACTACTACTAACACTTTATTTAAGACTTTAGTACTATTACTCAGCCCCTTCATAATCTTACTAGTAAAGATGTTCCTTAGTAATAGGATAATTAGTAACAGTCTGTGTTTGAGTCCTTCAAGTAGGCTATTACTAGTAAGCTTGTATTAACAGTTCTGACAGTTGTAAACAAGTTCTGAGTTAAAGCTAACTCTTCCAACTTTGTGAATAGAGTAGTACTGTCTTAGTTTATTAACAGAAAGTAGTGTCTGATAGTGTTCTAATTAGAATCCCTCTCTATAACAGAATAGAACTACTCTATTTATAATAAAGAACTTCTTACAATTGTCTGTTCCTTAAAGGAGTAGTGTTAATATCTTCTTAGTACTGTATAAAAGTTTAAGATTTAGAGTAATCACCTTAATCTCTAGTACTTTTAAGCACCTTAGAAGCTTAACTACTACTAAGCCTACTAGATGTTAGAACTATAGGACTATAACTTTGTACTAATCTATAAACCTAGAATACAAATGATAAAAACTAATTTACTCTTAAAACAAGTAGGTTATAAAAGGAGGGAGAATAATAACAAAAATCTTGTTCTTCTAAACAATTCTTATTTTGTGTCTAAGACAATCTAAGAGATCTGACTCAAATCCAAGAATGTTGACTTTGTTACTTGTATATAGTAAGCTCTAAGACACACACAGGACTAGGTTATAGTAAAGTAGTTAGAGAAGCAGGCTAAGGATTAAGAGAAGGATAAAAATAAATAGGTTTACTAAAAAGGCTAACTGTATGTTTTAAAGGATTAGAAGCTGTAAGAGGACATTGTCTGAGCTTATTACAACAATCTGACTGTAGAACATTCAGACTAATACAAAATGTAGGAACTCATTACTTGAAACTACTAGTAGTTAGGAATGTAGAGAGAAATCCTAAAGTATATAACTAGTTATAATATATACTAATAGACTAAAACTTACTAAACAAGGGTTTAGGCTCTTCTACATTTGTATCAGATTCTGAATCACTCTTAGAAAGAAGTCTTAGTGGACCTGATTAGTAAGCTACCTAAGTCTTAGGGTTATAATACTATCTATATAATTGTTAACTGATTCTCTAAGTAAGTCTATATAGTTCTAACCTGAATAGAACTCACTTCTAAAAGTATAGTACACATTTATTAGAATCATGTTTTCTAGTTGTACAGACTCTCTCAGAAGCTTATTTATGATTATAGACTGTAATTCAAGTTGAAATTCATATAGAACTTGTATGTACTTCTTAGAATTTAAGAGAACCCTTTTACTACATATTACTTACAGACTGACAGTCAAACTGAGTGAGTCAATCAGGAGATTGAGCTCTACCTCTAAATGTTTATTAATTATTAACAATTGAATTAGTCTAAATGGTTAGCTCTAACAGAATTTGTACACAATAACTAGTAACACTCTATAACAGGACAGTCCCTGTTCTTTCTTAATCATAAAAGACATCTGTACTAGAGGACAGTTCTAAACTAGAACAGTAGTTCTGAATCTGTAACAGACTTTGTAGAACAAATACACAAGACTAGGGAAGATACACAAACTCTTTTAAAGAAGGTAGTATAGGTAATAAAGTAGAACTATAATCAGAAGAGATTTGTAGCTAAGGATTACTAGCCTAGGGACAAAGTTATACTAGAAGCTACTAACTTGACTACAGACTGTTTAATAAAGAAGTTAGACAACAAGTACTTTAGACCCTTTATTATTAAAAAGAAGGTTAGTGTCTCTGTCTACAAACTCTAACTTCTAGTAACATAAAAGTACATACACTCAGTGTTCAACAAGGTCCTACTGTCTTAGTACTATGACCCAGGTTTTCCTTTATAACAAAAACCTCTACTACCTCTACTAGAACTTATTAGTTTTAAACTAGAATGTAAAGTAGAGTACATAGTAGATACTAAGCTAGTACACAGAAAGCTCAAGTTCCTTATCTACTAGAAGGGATACTCAGTTGAAGAATATACTTAGAAACCTGCTGAGAATCTTACTCATACTACTAAGGTAATCTAAGACTTCTATTAACTACATTCAGGTGCTCTATGTTAACTCTGTCTTACAGATTTCTAAACCCTACTGTTCTGACCTATGTTTAAACTACTAACTGAGTCTAATGTTTACCAATTAGGACAATTGGTTTTAGAGAGAGAGTAATATTATAGTTCTCTACTCTTGTACCTTTAGTTCTAAGGGTTCTGTACCCTTCTATACTAGAACTTGGGACTTCCATCCCTTGAGAACACTGTCTATAAACTATATACATACTAACTCTTACTACTACCCTTCCTTACTTTATTATTCTATTCCTTTAACTACTCCTTCATTCTTTGTTCATTCTATAGTCTCTTACCCTTTGTTTATCCCTTTATTCTTTACACCTTTATCTTTAACCTTCCTTTCTTTCATTCTTTATAGCTTATCATTCTTAATAACTTATACTCTCTGAGTACTCTTGTATAGTTTAGTATATATAAGTGTACAAGATCAGACTAGTCCTATAGTCTTAATCTTGTCTACTCTAGATAGTCCTGTACTCTTAGGCTCACTCTATATACTCTACTCTTGTCTCACTCTCTCTCTCTGCCTGTTCTACAAGTTCTAACTATGTTCTAGTGCTTACATTCTGTATTTCTGTTGTGTAAGATAGTTGTAGCCTGGGTCCTCTTGTTAAGCCTTTAGGTCCCCTCTATACTGTTACTAACACAATTATTATTATCTTGGACAGTATCTAAGAACTACAAAATATATTAGATAGATGTAAAATCTACATATCTTTACAGAGAACTAAATGAGGACAAACTCATTTATGTGAAACTACTACTAGACAGGCTACTTACAGATATTAAACTTAGACAAGTGTTACACTTAAATAAAGTATTATACAGATTGAAACAAGTAGGTAGACAATAGTACAAGAAGATTACCAAACTACTACTTAAGATTAGATTAGAACAAGCTAATTACAATTATACTGTATTTTATAAGAAACAAAATAATAAAACAATTCTTGTAACATTTATGTACATTAACAATATTATGATTATTAGCAAAACTATCACTATAATAACAGTATTTAAACATACATTAAGACAACACATTATATTTACTAACAGTAACAAAATACATTAGTTACTTAGTATTGAAATAAGCTAAGATAGACCTTAACAAATAATTAGCTTATAGTAAAAGTATTATATTGAAAGTATAATCAAGTGTTACTACTTTGAAAATGAAAAGGCACTATGAATAGCTATTACTCCTAGAATAGATCTATCTAACAATACAAACAATATGTACAATACAAACGAAAGTAATAATGAAACAATACTATACATGAATATAGTAGAATTGTTAAGATATGTTGTGGATTGCACACAGCCAGACATATCTTATATTACTGGGCAATTAGCCTGCTACTTACAAAAAAAGCCCTAAACACATTACTACAAAGTAGTAAAACATTGCTTTACATATTTAAAATATACAACAAATTGCTGGCTTCAACTTGAAAGCACAAACACTTTAAAACTATAAGACTATTATAATGCAGACAGATGAATGACAGAAGGACATAAAGTAATAAACAGTTATGTCTTTCAATTAGCTAAATCAACCATATCCTGGTCAAGCAAATAGCAAAACCTAGTACTACTATCTGTTTACAAAGCAGAGTTGTAAGTGCTAGCATATGTTACTCAAGAAGCCATTTGGCTCAAACAATTTGCTGAAGAAGTACTATAGACTGAATCAGCACCTATTATGATTTATTACAATAATCAAGATGTAATAAAGACTGTAAAGTCTGACAAAATAATGTACAACACTCACACTAAACACCTTGATTTATGAAAAGACTTTGTACAATATTATATTTAAAACAATTACATTAATGTATACTATGTTTAATCACAGAACCAATTAGCAGACATTCTTACAAAAGCTCTCTATGTTCTGCAGATCAAGTATCTAAACAAACTATTAGGCATACAGTCCTAGTTCTTAATTAATGCTTGAAGGGGAGTATTAGATTGTGCTCTGGATTAGGAAATCCCTAATTACCTTATGTAGAGTTACTGTGCTTGAAATGTCTCAGACTATCAGACTTTACTATGTAGTATATAAGGTAGACACTTGCTTAATGTCTTAATAAGAGAGAGTATTTAGAGCACTCCTACTATGCTTGTTAAAAAAAGGTAACTACTCTTACTTCATACTAAGAAAGAGTAGGTTCTTAGTATTAAAGTACTTTTAGTAACATTACCTTTTCTTTAGAAATAGTTACTTTGTCTAATAAAGTAGTTATTTCTTCATCTATATCTATATCTTTGTCTAATGAATATAATCCTATACTAGGTTCTGGTTGTATGTCTAGTATAGTTCTTGAAGGGCTCTATTGTAATTCCTGTATTGTTAAGCTTTTAATAAGTGTTATAAGTGTTAATACTAGAATAGGAGTTATAGAAGCTTTTTCTTTACTATATCTTTCTTTACTGTTTGAAAACTAAAGACTTTCTAATCTACTACTATCTAATTCTGAATCTGATAGTATAAGTAGTTTGTAGAATAACTTCTTTGTTTTAGTTTTCTTTATACTTCTAATTTGAGAGTATTCTTTTACATTTTTCTCTCTATTTTGGTTCCTTTTCTTTTCCCAACTTTTGCCTAGTAGTTTGATCTTTCCTGTACTACTTCTGACTTCTCCTGTTTAGTAATTAAACAAAGGTTTTACTTTGTTTAAATAGTCAGATCCTAATAAACACTTATTATTATAAGTGTCTATTATTGTAAATTTGAACTATCTATTACTAATTCTAGTATTTAACTATACTCAAGCATTATACTTCCATCCTCCTTTATTAATTGTACTATTAGCATTTCTAACAATTACCCTAGGTTTGTCATTCTTTATAAGTTTTAACTTGAGAGCTTTAACTATTTTTAGTAATAAAGTACTTAATCCTGTACCTGAGTCAAACATAGTCTTAATTGTTACTTACTGTCCTCTATATAATATAATTGCTTTACAGGTAGGATAGAGTACTACTTGTACTGTCTAGTAGATTTTTGTTAGTTACTTTTCTTATAGAGTTTCTTTTACCTTTTTCTCTACACCTGAGTTTAAAGACTCTACTACCTTTAAACTCTGGATCAAAAATCCTCTTTACTTGATCCTTCTGTTTCCTCCTCTTTATTAATGTAAGCTTCCTGTTCTTCAGGAATTACTGTGTTCCTTTTTGTGAACCTCTTGTTAGATTTATACTTTAGCCTTTTACCTTAAGAATTTCTTCTAGTACAATTCCTGACCATATGTCCTTTCTGCCTACATTTGAAGCATACTATTTCCCTACCTTTTGTTATCCTGTCAATTTCTATTAGTACTCTATAATAATCACTAGAAGGTTTGTATTCTTGTTTAAATGTTTTTGTGTGTACTATTCCTCTCTCTAGACTGAGAGCTGTATCTGTCTATTCCTTAAATGTCTATTCTGTATAACTAGGGATAGTAACTAACTATTGTAATTTGCTAGAGTTTAATCCATTCTTATATAAATGAATTGTGACAGGTTTCTTTCTAAGTGTTCCTAGTTTATACTCCTTAGGTAGGTAGGCTAATATTCTCTTAAATGTTTTATTGTATTTTATAATTGTTAGTTTTCCTTGTCTCAAATTGTGTATCTGAGTTTGAGCTGTTTCTATAGAATTATAGTATTTTCTACTTGCTTCTCTTAAATCAGTTAAAAATGTATTATAGTCTTTCCAGATTTCTAGAACTAAGCTTTTTCCTTCTGTTACAAATGATATAGTCTTTCTATTCATGTAACTTACTATTTTCCCTCTTAAGCATAAAATTACTATTTCTACTTTATCCAAATTATTTATAATGTTATAATGTCTAAAGTGTATTGTCAGATTTGTTTTAAACACTTTTAGATCTTCCCCTTTCTGTCCTGAAAACTTTGACAGTTTCAAATTGATTTTCCTTGTTCCCTCCATATTACTCTCTTTCTAGTTACTAGATTCTGAATTTAGTGTATAAGAGTCTAATAAACTTGACTCTAAACTAGTACTACTTTAATAGGTCTGATACAACCAACTATAATAATCTAATGTTAGTATTCCTTCTACTATAAAGGTATCTAGTAACATAGACTGTTTAATTTCTTTAACTGTCTAACCTTCCTAAGTAATAACTTCTGACTAACCTTAGAAGCTTCTAAAGGATTCTGGTAGACTATCTGGATGTTGTGTTTTAATTCTACTATAGTTTTGAAATGTTTGGATTCCTCCCTGTATTATGTTAATAAGCTCTTCTTCTTCAGCTGAAGAACCTAATAGTTCACTTTCTTGATTTTCTTAGACTGTGTCTTCCTAAGTAAAATGTTCTTGTCTCTAAAGGTATTAAGTATTAGAAGTACTTCCTTCTCTTCTGTCACTTTATTGTTCCTCTCTACTAATATTTTGTAATATAGTAGTTAGGTTGAATTATAATTATACTAACCTATTTAGGAATACTTGTACTATTCCTGATTCAACTTGTACTTCTTGTACTCTGTTAGTAAGGTCCTGTATTTTGTCCAAGATTTTCTATAGCTTTGTATGAATGTTAAAAATATTCAAACTCTGTGTATCTAGATCTGATTATATTTCTTCTAACTTTTCTCCTTATTGTTCTGATTGTATAAGACTATACAAGTATGTGATTTCCCTTTGTATAGTTCTATAATATAAGTCTTAACTTTGAGTAGACCTAATTATTCTGTTAAGACCTAAGAATTGTTGTATCCAGGTCTTTGTCCTTATAACTTAAAGGCTATAATAGGTCCCTAATTTGTTTGAATAAGAGTAGTTAGAGTGTGAACTTGTTCTTTAAGCCAATCTTGTACTGTTCCCTAATTGACTCTTCCTCCTACTCTAAGTATATATAACAAAGAGTGTTCCTACAAATAGTAGGAATATAAGAATAGCTGAGGGATTTGATAATAAAGAACTGTATAATAATAAGCTTCTGTCTGTACTTAGTACTAGTTATTGTATGTGTAATGTTCTAATCCTTTCCTTAATCTAATACAAAGCCACTTTTTATAGCTTGTTAACTTTGTTTAGTATAATATTACAAAAGTTACTTACTTTTACAATATCTGAGTATTCTTGTTCTAATACAAGTAATACACTGTGTAACAAATTATAATATTGTTATAATATGTATAAGTAGTCTGAGTATCCTTAGATTTGTTTAATCCAAATTTGTTGATTGATAGGAGTACCTACTATATAAGTAACAGTTGATACTACTCTTCCTTACTTGAAAGAGTCTAAGGGAATTTCCCTCTGTATCCAAAATAGTATTCCTTTAATACCTCCTAGTATTAATACTTGTTCCTGTGTATAAGCTACTAAGTAATTAAGAACTAGTAGCACTTCTTAATTAATCTTTCTTTTCTTACTATAAAAGAAAGTTACTTACCTTAACAACTGTTTTAAGTAGTAGAGTAATTTGTATACCTACTTTAAATGTTAATTATTAAAGTTAGTTAATATTATAAAGTAAGTATTAGAGTTTATATACTTGTATACTAGCTCTAGGTTTTAGTTCCTCTTAGTAGACTAGAGCTTTACTAGAATAGTAAAGATTTGTAACTAAGTTAGAGTTTTATCAAAGTATAAAATATACTCACTTTACTAGTCCTAATCCTTAGAAATAGTAACAGAATAGAGTATAAAGAGTAAGACTTGTAGACTTGTAGAGTAAGAGGGTAGAGGAGTCCTACTTTAGTCAAGCTGTAAGTATAGCCTAGTAAGTTAGTAGTAGAGTACTTCCAAGTACTAGATAACTTAAGTTGATAAAACTATCTTTTTAAGAGCTAAACTAGCCTTCTTATATACCTTTTACTAGAGTAATGTTACTCTAGTAACTTTAGTAACTCCTTTTACTGTTATTCTTATAAAGTAGAGCTAGCTAATCCTTTAGACTATATACTATACTGGTTTGTGTCTTCTATTAATCTTGTAACACTAGTTTGTATTTTCTTGTATTCTAGTTTAATCTTCTAATGACTCCTTTACTATATTGTTGTGTCTTTTATACTTCCTCTCATACTTCTAATAACTCCTTATGAGTCCTCCTAACTAGTTATACTGTGTAAGCTGTGTAATACTTTTCCTATAAAGTAAAGCTTTCTATTGTTCTATAGTCTTCTTATAACTCTGTCTGACTCAACCTGTACTTCCTGTACACTAGTTTGTAATACACTTTCTTATAAGGTAGAGTATTATGACTTCTAATAACTCTTTATGACTTCTGTAATATAAAAGGCTGTGCTTCTGTACTACCCCTAGAACTTACAACCAAAGTTCTAGACTGTCTTGTGTACACTCTAGAACTAACAACTAATGTTCTAGATCTTTCCCTAAGTCTTCTTTAATAGACTTAGTTTAGGAGACAATTATCCTTATTAACTTCTAGCCTTATCTTTGTACTTCTGTATTCAATCATAGAACTTACAACTAAAGTTCTAGATTGTCTCATGTATTCCTTATATTGTTCTCATATAGTCCTTATGTTTATAACTTTATTACTTTCCTATCTGTATAAGTAAAGTGTATAAAGGAGACTACTTTCTTATAGTCTCTCCTTAGAGCTCTCTGTTCCCTTTCCTTCACACTAGTACTAGTTCTCCTTAAGTATAAAGCTTCAGAGTACTAGCTCTGACTCTTTACTAGCTTTAATAGTCCTTTGTCTTTGTACAAAGAGTTCCTAGCTAGTTATATAATTTCTCTTATAAGTAAGTATAATATTTTCCTTTATCTCTTAAGGTTTTCTCCTAGTCTTTTCTATTGTACTTCTTACTCTAAACACTATACTCTTTCTAGATCCTCTCTCTATACAAGCATTCTAAATAACTTGTCTTTAGTTAAGGTTATTAAGTAATACTGTATTAGAGTATGTGTTTAACCTTAGAGAGATAAAGACCTTGTTTATAGGTTTTGTTACCTTTTCCTAACTAACTTAGTACTTACTCCTTCCTGTCCCCTCTCTCTACTAATAGATTGATTACCTATTAGTAATGATTAAAGGTTAATAATACTAAGCTAGAGTTCTTACTAAGTAGGACAATAAAGGTAGTCTAGTTAATCTGGCTAATCTCTAAACTTATAACTAATAGAGTTTTATATATAAACTACTTGGTTCCAAGTCTTGAGTTAGGCTTTCCAAACTTAGTTACTGTATTTTACAATTCCTAACAGTATAGTACTTTAAGGCTAAAATCTATTAATAGAATGCTTAATTAAAGGAAATTTTTGATTATGTAACAGTGTAAATCTGAGACTGTATAAAGCTACTTTTTGGACAAGCTACTACTTATTGTTTAAAATAAACATGTGATTCAAATAAACTATACTAACTACTTTTTGTACATTATGTTTAAAGAGTTTGAATGTGCTCAGAATCTAGATAGGACTCTTAAAAATGCTAGTAAATTTGTTTTCACTCATTCTAGAGACTTATCTCTTATTAATCTCTACTCTGTATTTATCTACTACTATTCTTAAGCTACATATTATTATAGATACAAGTACACTTATAGTAAAGGAGCTGACTCATAAGTGTTAAAGGAGATGTGTTCTTTAGGTTGATAGTACTCTTAAACTGTGAATATAGACTTACAGCCCTTAAACCAACTATATTCCTAAAGCTACCAGCTAGGATTTATGTTAGGAGAACAAGTAGAAATACAAGAAGAGTCAAAAAACTAAGGAACTACTATATCTATAAACTACTTTTTATAATAACTAAATAACAAGAGTAAAGTAAGGAATGAAACTTAAGAATAAGATTAAAGAAATAATAAGAACAAATATTATAAAGCTAACAGACACATTAGAGGCTAGGAAGAATTAACAGAGTGTTATGTATCAGAAAATATAAACTAAGAGACTATTACACAAAAGAGGCATAAGTTACTATATTAGGTAAGAAATAGATTGGCTGTATTGTAAAATGAGTACTCATTTCCTTACAGTCCTAACATTACCTCCCTCCTTAGGTTGTATGTCCTGGACACCTGAATTTAGAGGTTATTTTGTTTAAGTAAAGTGTTAAAGTCTTTAAAGGTTCCTTTTAGAATGTTCAGTTGTCTTAGAGTACTAGGATAGACTTTGTAAAAATCCCTAACAGTATCCTGAGTATAAGTAAGGTCATTTTCAGGTTGCCAAGTTGCTTCCTAGTATTCTACCCATTTGACAAGAAACTAAAGCTTTCCCTTATAGAGTTGAGAGTCAAGAATAGTCTCAGCTTTGTATTTGATCTTATCCTTTATAAGTTTTAGAGAAGGAGGAGGAGAGGCCTTCTAAATATTAAAGACTTGAGGAACATATAGTTTGAGCAGAATCTTATTAAACACTAAGTGAATCAACTATCCTTAAGGTAGTTTAAGCTTATATGTACTAGCTCCAACTTTTGAGTTAATCTTAAAAGGACTAAACCACTTGTTATCAAACTTTTTAATAAGTCTAGTAGTCTTTATGTTCCTTGAGTCTAAACACACTATATCTTCTAACTTGTACTGTATAGAGGGGCCTGAATGATAATTATAGTACTTCTTCATAACTTTAACAGTTTAGTCTAGACTTTTCTTTACAAGTTCCTAAACATCTTTAATATACTTAGCTTATTATTCAACTAAATATGTACTAGTTTTAGTCAAAACCAATCTAAAGCTCACAGAGTGTCTTCCAGAGTTGACATAGAATAGAGAGAACTTTGTAGTAGAGTGTTCTTAATTGTTATATACAAACTCAGTTATAGAAATCTATTCTGCCCAGTCTGACTGTTTATAGTTAACATACAAGTAAAGATACTGTTCTATCTCTTGATTAATATACTCAGTTTGACTATCAGTTTGAGAATAATATACTATAGAGGGATTCCCTTTAATATGAAGAGCTTTGTAAAGTTCTCTCATGAATTTAGTATTAAATTACAGTCCTTTATTATGTATAATCTTCCTAAGTAATCTATAGAGTCTAAAGACTTGATCCCTGTACAGTCTAGCCATTCCCTTAGCTATAACCTTTATAGTAGTAGGAAGAGTATGTATTTGCTTAGAGAAACAATCTACAATAACACAAATAGTGTTAAATCCCTTAGACTCAGACAATTCACTAATTAAATCAACAGATATTACCTACTAAGGTCTAGTAAGTGTATTATAAGGATGTAATGCCTTTTGTCTTATAGTGTGTAGGGATTTTGTTCTTTAGCATTTATTACAGTCTTAAACATACTTCTTAGTGTCTGTCCTCATTTGTAGCTACCAAAACTCTCTCTGAATCATTTCAAGCATCTTTCTATACTCTAAATGTCTTACAAGTAGGGAATCATAATATTCCTTCAGAACCATTAGTACAAGGTCTAATAGAACATATATCTTTAAATTCCTATACATATAGTCATTTCTAATAAGTATACTAGCTAGGTACTCCTCTCCTTTGTCTAATAATTCCTACTGAGTGTTTTAGATCTTTTACAGAATAACTTTACTATCTGTATACACTATTCCTCTTAACTAGGAGTCTTTAATAAAAGTAACATCTTTGTTATCATACTCTCTCTTATTAAATTAAGAACTTCTAGACAGTGTATCTGCTTTTACAAGTGTTTTTCCAGGTTTATATATTAAAACAAAGTTATAGTCTGCTAGTTCTGTTCTCTAGTAAGCCTGTCTATAGTTTAACTTGTAGAGAGTCTTAAAGTATGTCAAATTAGTATGGTTAAACTATACTTTAAAGGTTTGTCTTGCTCCTAACAAGTACTAGTGCTAGTTCTTAATAGCTTCAACAATAGTAAGCATTTCTTTATTATAGATCTTATAATTTTGCTCTACAGAGTTTAGAGACTAAGATCTGAATACTATAGGACACTATACACTATTTTACTTTTAAGAAAGGACTACTCTAAGTGTGTAGTTAAATGAATCAGCTTCTACTCTAAAGAGATTATACTCATTTAGAATTGTAAGGACAGACTGTAAGCTCAATTGTCTCTTAAGCTCTTCTATAGTCTCTCTTTACTTATTTCCCTAAGTAAATAGAACCTTCCTAGTTAGTTTAGTAAGTAGACAAGCTATTTTTCTATAGTCCTTAATGAATCTCTAATACTAGTTACAGAAACCAGTAAACTGTTGTAATTGCTTTAAGTTCTTTGGTTCTAACTATTCATTAATAGACTTTACTTTTTTCTAGTACATTTGAATCTCATTGTTCCTAATAATGTGTTCAAGATACTTAGTAGTAGATCTTTTGAATTCACACTTCTAGAGCTTAAGGAACAAGTGATTCTCTTATAGAATTGTAAAAACCCTTTAAACTAAGTGTTTATACTCTTTAATATCTTTAGAATAGATGAGAATATTGTCTAGATAGACAACAACTGATCCCTTATTAATTAATTCACTAAAGATATTGTTTACAAAGTCCTAGAATGTAGTAAGAGCATTTGTAAGACTAAAGAACATGACTGTAGGCTTAAACAATTCTAGTTTTGTTCTAAAAGCTGTCTTCCACTTATTACCCTCTCTAATTCAAATATTATAGTATTCCTAGTATATATTAAGCTTTGTAAAGTACTTAGAATCTTTGACCTTATTTAGAATCTCTTAAATTAAAGGTAGAGAGTACTTGTTCTTAATAGTACCTTTATTAAGCTTTCTGTAATCTTAGATTAGTCTTAAAGATCCATCCTCCTTCTTAATAAAGAAGAAAGGTAATACTATGAGAGACTTTGAATATTAAATCCTTTCTAAAGTCAGATTCTCAGAAATAAAATCCTTGAGTGTATCTTGTTCTCTAAGAGTTAGAGAGTACACTTTACAATCTGTAGTCTTAAAATCTGGCTTTAGATTAATAGTATAGTCCTAAGATTAATACTCTAGTAATTACTTAAAGGATTCTTTACTGAATACATTCTTGTATACTTTCAGATAATAAGGGATTATAAAAACTAGAGTAGGATTATTATCAGTTCTCCTTAGGTACTCTAGAACATTTGAATATGTCTCTAGTTCATTCAAGAACATAGAACAACTGTCTAAACATCTAGTAAAGGACACAATACCTTGTCCCTAATTAATCTCTAGATTATGCTTGTTTAACCAATCATATTCTAGAAAGATATTACTTAATACTAATATAGTGACTACTAGACAAATTGTCTCTGTATGTACTTTAACAGAGAGTTCCACTTTAACATATTCCTTTAGGAGACCTTTATTATTACTTGTACTATTAGTATTAAAGACTAGGAAGGGATTCTTATACAGATATATTATTAACTTGTTGTTCTTAATAAAACCTGTATCTATGTATAATCTAGTACACTCTGAATCAATTAGAGTATGTGTATTAATGAGTCTATAATCTGTTTTAATTGTTAAGAACATATCTAGTTACCTTCTAGTGTTAGAGTAAATGTACAAAGCTTCTCTAGGAGAAACTGAGCCTACAAGTCTATAAGGGATACTTAAAACTGTTCCTACACCTTTTACCTCTTTACAGACTTTAGAATTAATAGGTTCATCAAAGAAATAAGAGTCTTTACTGTCTAGAGTGTTATAATACAAACAATAATTGTCTATATTTGATTCAGATGTTTAGTATTAATTATTTACATAATAATAACTCTGTTCTAACTCTTTCTCAGACAATACAGTGTTTATACTTAAGGATTAACAAAAGACTCCTCTTCCTCAATCTGTTCCTCATCTGATTCTTTATCTATAAAGTCCCCTTCCTTTAATTTCTGTATTGTCTCTACAAAAGCAAACCTTTCCTTAGGTCCTATAACTCTAAGAATCATTCTAACTTTTTAATACTAAGAAGGACAAACTCTAGTAAAGTGACTAATCTCTTTACAAATGTAACAAGCTTAATTTTTCTTAGTTTTGTTAATTGAGATGTTTATTAGTTCTCTAGCTTCTAAGAATGTTTTTCTATTAGGAGTCAACCTGAAAGAATGTAAGATTGATTAAGAATTTGTCTGTACATTTAGAGCTTTAAAATGTGTAGTAAAATTGGATTGAGGAGAGTTGTAAGCCTTGTTAGGAAGATTAAAGTACAGACAGCTGTCAGATTGACTACTAGAGAGTCCTCTGTGTGTAAGAGTCTCTCTGAGTTAAGTTTCATTATTGTTAATCTGAATTACATACTTTTTCTATTCATTATAAGTACTTAAGACTAGTGATAGACACATTAACTAATGAAGTACTTTAGGATTAAGAGTATACTAAAGTAAATCAATTAATATAGAGTCATATACTTTACTACTCAGTCTAGCTTTAGTCTTAAGATTCTTAAACTGATAGAAAAAGACATTTATAGAGTGATTTCCTTGCTTGAGTTGTCTGAGCTTCTGAATAGCAGTTTCTTTCTTACTAGGGTTATTAAATGACTGCTCTAGTTACTCTATAAACTCTTAGAATAATTGTGTGTAAAGAATTTTGCCCTCAACATCTGTGTTTTAGGTAACTTAATTTTCTACCTATATAGTAACTGTCCCTTCCTTTAAATAAGAAAGTACAAAGAGTATCTTCTTTTTACTGTTATAGAAGGCTCTTTCATTAGTAAGGATATATAGTAAACATTCTCTTTTAAAGTTCTAATAATTCTTACCTCCTTTGTACTCTCTGAGAGTAGTAGTAATCTTTCTAAGGTTTCTAACAGGAGTATAGTGTATTACTACAGTAACAGCTTGACTAGTAGCCTTTGTAATTAATTGAGAGACTGAATTCATGTCTAAGTATATATATACACTTTACTAGAGCTGTACAGGCTTATAGGAGAGTGTAGGAGAGTTTCCTAAAGGATTTAACATTGTTCCTAAGGCTAGCTCTAATGAATTAACTTCTAAAGTACTGAATACTCTTTCAAATGCTTGAGCAAGCTCTAAAACGTTTAGGTCTTTGTTAGAGGCTAGTGTGAATGATTATAAACAATGTATAAGTTCTAGGAAACATTCCTTCAGCTAGTTTACTACCTAGGCAACTTTGATCTTTCAGTTTTAAACTCTTAAGCTACTTATATGTACTTTGTTCTAAACACAATCTAGTGACTCTTATCTAATAACACTAAATAACTGTAAGACAATGCTAGACTTTCAGACTGTAAGGTCCTTAAAGGTGTTACTACTTAAGAGAGGCTCTAATCAACTAGTAAACAAAGGCTAGAGACTGAGCTTTATAAGTAGTAAGTTAAAAAGTATTTAGAAAGAGTATAGCTATATAAATTGTAAAGACAACACACAAACTTGAAAGAGTGAAAGAGAGCAAAGGATAGTAACAATACAACCTTGAGAGTAGAGTATAAAATAATAGAAAATAAAGTAACAAATGAGTGAGGGACAATATAGAATTAATAGTAAATTAGTTTAATAGTTCTTTAAGAAAGTAAAAGGTATATTTATAAAGGGAGTAAGGAATACTCAAACAAGTAGTAGCTCAGTTTAAGTAAACCAATCAAGTGGTAGCTTAGATTAGGCAGATTTGGTGGATTTGGCAGATTTGGCAGATTGAGTAGGAGGAGTAACTAAGTAGTAGCTTGAGTCAGGGAAAGTTGAGTAACAGTTCTAACTATATACAGGAAATGAATCAAACAGTAGTTTAGACTCAAAGGAGAGTAGGATTGGATAAAGAGGATAGTTGAGTAGTAGCTTGGACTAGAAGGATATTAATTGAGTAGTAGCTTAGACTAAGAGTAGTATTAAGGTAGAGATAAGTTTTTTAACTCTTATGTTAGAGGAGATGTGTTCTCTAGGTTGATAACACTCTCAAACTGTGAATGTAGACCTGTAGCCCTTAAACCAACTATATTTCCAAAGCTACTAGCTAGGATTTATACTAGGAGAATAAGTAGGAATATGAGAAGAGTCAAAAAACTAAGGAACTACTGTATCTACAGACTACTTTTTATAATAACTAAATAACAAGAGTAAAGTGAGGAATGAAACTTAAGAATAAGATTAAAGAAATAATAAGAACAAATATTGTAAAGCCAACAGGCACATTAGAGGCTAGGAAGAATTAACAGAGTGTTGTGTATTAGAGAATATAAGCTAAGAGGCTATTATACAAAAGAGGTGCAAGTTACCATATTGGGTGAGAAATGGATTGGCTGTGTTGTGAAATGAGTACTCATTTCCTTACAGTCCTAACAATAAGAAAGTACTAAGAGTAAAGAAGTAAAAGCTCTAGAAATTGAGTAAGTAATTAAGTACTACAGTTGTACTACACACTTAACAGTAGGTTGTATACACTTATAGAGACAAGTTAGAGATCTTGAACTTTGTAGAAGGACCTGACAAGACTTTTAGTTAAGAAATATAAATGTATTAGAGTAGTTTATATTCAAAATTGAGCTTAGAACAAATAAAACAAGTAGAGTACTTATATTAAAATCTCTCTATTTGTTCTGAACTCAATTTTGAACATATTTACATGAAACTTGTTGTAAACTACTCTAATACATTTATATTTAATTTAAGAATACAGTTTGAGGCTGAAAAAACTTTATTAACTGTGAGGGAAACTAGAGTAAAATAGTCAGTTTTATACATTTTAGCCCTCTCTCAATAAAACAGAATAAGTAATCTATTCATAGTAAATTTAGTATGTAAATTAATCATTAATGTATCTGACTAGAATAAACAGTTTTCTAAGTCTATATGTTCAGATTTAAGACTAGGAAAATTTATACAAGGAAAAACAGCTAAAATCTATGTATTTCAGTTTTCACAAGACAAGAAAAAGAGATAATTAAAAACTAATTTGATAAATATATTCTACTATTAGAAACATGAATTTAGCAACTTATTTGAAGTAACTCTATCAAGATTTGAGTGAGTTATAGTACTTTTTCTGTATTTTGCAACTTTGTAAAAAAAAATCATGTAAACTATACTACAGCCAATATTTTTGCAAACAGCTGTAAATGACTCAGAATAACTGAGTATTTGTTGAGATATAATATTTTTTGTGTTTTAATGTTTTCACTGACAAAAATCATGTGTTTCACACATGTGACAACCTTTTTGAAAAAGGCTGTAATTGAGCATTCTATCAATAGATCTTAGCCTCAAAGTACTATACTTAATGCCTACTAGTATTTATACTTAATGTTACCCTAATTTCCTACCTACTACTATAGTGGACTCAAATTTTCATGTGTATTAACAAGTTATACTAGTCTACAAGTATGCTTATAGACAAGTTCTACTGTATTTAGAAGAGACAGGGAATGGGAATGAGAGGGGTTCAGAGAAGTAGGAACAATTATTAAATATTTTCAAAAACTGGGTCACACAAAGCTTCTTTAGCACTCAGTCTCTCATTAGAATCAAGCACTAAGAATGACTATATTAGCCTGATGAATGCAGAAACTTCCTCAGCACCATTATTCAAGATACTGGATTCGTTTATTTTGGACACAATAGACTCAAACCCAGTACTTTCCAAAGTCGCAGTTGTGCACTTCAACACATCTAAATGTGGGACAATTAATAGAGCATGTCATTGAGTGTCAAAGTGGAGTAACACACCTTTGAGACTGAGTTGCTTCCTTTGACCTTTGTATTGCTTCAATACAGATTCATTATGTTCTTGACCAGTGTGCAGAGTCATCTGTGCAAGATGGACAATATCACAAGATAGACTGTCAGTAGCTTTGGGTGTGAAAAGCTATGTGCCCATTGCAAACTCGTACATCTTAAGAGGCTTACTTAGTATAACATCTCAGAGCTGGTTAGCAGGAGGAGAGATCAGTACCATGCATCCAAGGCTCCAAATATCAACAGTAGGATCCTATTCAAGGCTAAGAATGACTTCTAGGGCACGTAGAGCATATGGCTGAATGATATTGCTTAGATGCTCGTCTTGCACATGGGCTAAACATCTAGCCTTAGTGGACTATTCTCAGGTGCCATTACATTTTCGCACTGTGCCCTAAGTCTGTAATGACCCAATGAAATCTAGTGTCTTGGTTCGAAGGCAAGTCAAACAAAAGAGGACAGGCGACAACTGGATGAAATGGAAGCTCGTCTGGCAGCACTGTCTTTGGGAACTCGTAAAGTGTGGGCGGTCGTTCTATGAGCTCATGCATGACGACCGTATCTATATCAGACAGCAAGAGAAGAAGGTTTCCAGGTTTTAAGTCTACTCAGATGGTCAAGTCAGTTATTAAGAGCAGCCGAGACTGTGCGAGACGTACCGGAATGAACTACCTTACATTCATTGTGCAGATATTTGAGACCTTTCAAAACGTGCTTTGTAAGACGTAAAATAAACTTCAGTGGGAGTCGCTGGTCTGGTAGCTCCTTTAGCAGATTTGGGACGCTATAGCTGGAAACGTCTGTGACGAAACAAATATGACGACCGGCAAAACTTTCAAATTCGAATTCATGGAGAAGATGGACTATGTGTTGATACCCATGGTGAGAAGGAGCTGCACTCGAGACCTTTCGAAGAATATCACGTTCCTTAAGCCGTCCTGCTTCTATTTCCCTTGACGCATGCGATGACAGGATTTTAAGGGCAACAAAACGATCGTCTCTTAATTTATCCTCGTCAGTAGGTTATGAAGAAGGATAATTTCTAGCACGCACTTGCAGTCCCTTGTTAGCCATACGCTCGAAAAGCCACCCCAACCGAGCTTCTTTGTAATGACGAATCGTTCCTCGTCAAAGGTTTCTCCAAGTCGTACTGGATAGAATCCACCGCACTCATCAACGGATGACGCACGGTTCTCTTCTGGCCACTTTAGCTCTTTCAGATCTTGGCTAACTTGATATGTAGGCCGAGAAGCAGGAGAATTGGCAGACGTTCTTGGAATAGTGTTACTGAAGGGGCGCAAAGAGGTCTTTAGATAGTTAGGTGTGAGTCTACAGATATTGAGAACATTGGCAATTCTTCTGGCGTTGAGAAAGGGCGATAAGGTAGGTCGAAGGAGTGTAGGAGGACAGTAGAACATGGCGTGCAGTCAGAACGCGAGCGGCTCGGGCTGAGTTAGTTGTGTAAAAAAGGCGAGCACCGTTCCAAGTGCACTGTCGATGCCATACTAAATTTGCATGTTCTGGATTCTCCAATGTTGTTATACTCGACACCTTTGAACTCTTCCCCACAACAAGCACGTGATCTGAAGTGTTTCAAAGTCGATACATGTATATGCAGTGATTAGAGCCAGGATATTAAATGATAACTACACTATAAAATGCGTGTGTTCAAGTGTTTAACTATCGTCCTAACCACCCAAGCAACTTCGCCTTGAACCCTGCCCGCTCTTGCTCTGCTTTCTTCCGTGCTCTACGAGTACGGTTGTTCATAACCTCTGCCGGTGCAGCGCGGGCACCGTCTTGGGAGGCGTTCATCGATTGTGTTGATGGTGATAAACTCTGTTGTGGTGTCGCTTGCGATATTCTTTCTGAGGACTCGGGTTCCTGCAAAACTGACGCGTCTTTTGAGAATGGCGTTGGTGAATGTTGAGAGGAAGAGGGTTTTGAATTCTCGGAAATCGTTCTTTCAGTTTTCTCGTCTGACGATGTGGTGGTTGCTTCTGATCGCACGTCGGAACTGGTAAGGAATTGACGAGCGTTGCGAGTTTCTTCTGCCTCTGTTACTGGCACATTTGGTTCGAAAGATGTTGAAACTCCACCTGCTCGGCTAGTTGAGCCCTCTGCATTTTCTACCGGTGTCGCGTCGATGTCTGAGACTGCTGTAGTGCCCTCGACAGATCCTAGACTTGCACTTGCTTCCCAGTCTAAGACGACTTGCCGACCATCACGCTCCACCAAGCCGTGGTCAGGTTCGTCGTTGTTCTTCAAGCGTAACCTGGCACTAACAAGCGCATCTCGCATCGAGTTCGTCGCGAGACGAACTGTCTCCGCCTGCTGCCTCTGTCTTTCCGTTAGTTCCTCCAGATTATCCACGACCTTCCCACCAAGCACTATTTGACCTTCTTCGTCCGAATACGGTGAGAACAGATAGTGCGGATAAAATCCACCCCATCGGGCAAACGCACGAGCTGAATGAATTCTATGCTCTCTCGTTTGCCAAGTTCTCAATACGTCGCGTGCTATAGGCTCGATTGTGAAGCCATCGTTAAGCATCTCGATGCGCACTTCGCATAGGTCTACGCTGTCGGGAGGAGTGCCTTCCTTCCAACCGTTCGTATTAGTCTCTGCTAAAATCTTCTCTACTACACTTGAAGCGACATTCTCCATTTGCCTGTCTTGATCGGTCACAGTGACCAGTTCCGCGGATCCAGTGTCCGCAGGACGTAAGAAAGGCTGGATATCCTCTAGGCCAACACCACCGTTAAGGTCCTTCTTATCGTCCCAGTCTGTTGGTGCCGGTACCATTATCCTCCCCGATTGCTTACCCTGCAAAACGTGGTCGAGACGTTTTGCGCTATCCTGATCCCGGAAGATGACAAATAAAGTTTTTACGTATGCATTTGGCGAATCTTTATCCTACATCCTGGATTAGAGAAAATTGGGATTGAAGATGTAAATCTAATGCAGGCCGTACCCGTAGAATCTTAAATTCTCGTACACTTCCGAACCGTCGTTCCAATTCACGTATAAGGGAAAGGATACCCGGAAAGTTGAGCAGTCTTACTTCCGGAAGGATATATACGCAGGGAAAACGATTGGCACGTTGTTCTGCCTGTTGACCTTGGGTTGCTCGAGTAAGAGACTGCTCGTCCAACTCCTCTCGCGCCTCTTCCCCAAAAATATCGGATAGAGGAGAGTGGGACCTAGCTCCATTAGTAGCAGAGTCCGCAGTGGTGGCACGCTTGTCGTTAACGTCATCTTGCAGCAACCGTCCTAATGGAGGGGGAGGACCAGCAACATCAGCTGCTGGGTTCGACTGGACCGTCGCAATACATCGAAAGCCAGGTGGACGGTATGCTTTTTGACGAGGACGAGAAATAGAACGAAGGAGGAGCAGGTCACGACAGACCCATCTTGCGTTCATCGTCGTCGACAACAGCAGGGAAAATTCACGAAATATTCTGAATAAACTCTGCGAGTCACGTGCATCCCTAGTTCACGCCGCAGTTCTTAACTTTTCTCTCGCATGATTGAAATATCTTCCCTAGGCCTGTCCGCAGCATACTTACCATCTACGAGCACAGTCCTCGTATCAGTGGCGCATAACGTAGACCTGGTGTATGGATGATTGCACAGCTGTTCGTCCAAAGTTCCAAACACCGAACTGCACAAAAGAAAATGGCGCCCGGCTATTTTGGTCCTTTATGCACCAATGCTAATGGCTTTAATTGTACAGTTCTCATTTGTCCTGTTCACTGCCCCTTCATGAAGCTTTTCGTTGTACGCGCGTCGTTCGATCACTTTTTATCCGATGTGATGAAGGCTGCGGGGTCTTACGACCTGATTCCCGACTGAAACGGATATGCATCAGTTCCTTCACATTGGCACATGAAGGAGGAATGCGACTTCTATTAATGCTTGCTGCGGACTCGGCGCTTGAGGAATCTGGATGAATGCCATGGCTTCCAATCATTCGCAGTCTAATCACTGCCTCCCCATAAGGCTTGTGGTCTTCTATGTCCTTGTTTAATACAGTGGGCCCGTCCAGACTCGAAATTAAATACTTCCATACGGGCGATTCAACATTTAGTATCTGCTTGACGCTGGAAGTCCTGCATTCACACGCATGATCACTATTTCAAAGAGGCTATACACAAACATCTTGCGACCATCGGCGATTACAGGTGTGTTCTGGTAACTTCGAACCTTTCTGAAGTCACTGCCCCGCTTTGTTTCCCATATCTAATTCCAATACACTGTTAAAGTCGTGCGAACGCGGCTATGCTTGACTACAGAATTTAGGACCCACTTAACGTAATCGGACACGAATCGTTGTCATGGCTGCATCCTACGCGTTTCTATCGCAAAATCATCCGCTCATCGCCTTAACAATGTCTCTGGGCCCACTTCCGTGAGCTCCACATTACTTTCAAAGACAGCAAGGCTATCCAACAAGCGCTAAGTGTTCCTGGTCTTCCCATGATCGATATGGATCATCAACGGGGCTGTTCCTGGCCTGTACATCGGTCAACCATGCATATCAAAGACTGTAAGGGATTCACGGCTCGAATCGGATGTGATCTACAGGCCGGACTGATCGCATATAAAAGGGCTTTGAATGTATCCCAGCCTTCATCTTGGACCATCCATTACCATGTCGTGGATACCTACTCTTCTGAAGAAAGAAAGGGCATCGCGGAAGTATATCGATCTCGTTAAGAGTGCGACGGATAAATATGCAAGCTGGGAGCCATCACTTCCCATCGTAGTAAGTTCCTGTCCAATACTTTCTTTTCACTAGCTCACACGCGCTTGCACGTATTTGCTTCCACTGTGACAGCCAGGAGACTACGGCTTGGTTGATAGGCGATCTGGCCAGTTCGAAAAACATGGGAATATCTACCAAGAAGAAGATATTAAGGACCTCACATTGAAATACCCGCCAGAGACAGGACCTGAGGTTGACGATTATCGGATACATTCTACGAATACAAGAACAGTAACCCTCGGTCCCGATGTACATGCGTAAGTACTGCTAGACTTGCGACGAAGGGATACATTTAACACACGACTATATTTCAGGACGTTTCTCGGTGCTGTCCAACCGGCGCTAGGCGGACAATGGCGATTCGGTAGACATCGTGGAGCGCTCCTCCTTATGTATAGACAGCGCATCACGAGAGTCCCTCACGAGCTTCTGGAACAATTGAGGATATCTGATTGGGTGAAAGGACGGCATATTGTGACACAGGTTCACAATTGCCCCGCTTATGCTCTCTACCTTTCTGACAGGAGTAAATATGAAATTCCTATAATCATACCACTAATATTGTGCTGATATTTTTTAAAATAGGCAGTGAGACTGTCAGTATCAGCCTTCGTGTAGATGTTCCTGTCCCGACTGTTCCGGGATTAACTGCCGGAGCTGGACTCACTGCATCATGGGTCGCAAAGGGTGTCACCGGAATTTTTCAGAGAGCCTCTAATTCCGAAGCCGTCTTTGCGCCATTATATCAGCTCAAGGAAGTCGGAAGACGTGCTGGAAGGAGGCAACAAGCTCCGGGTGCTAATGAAGATGAGACTGAGCTCACCGAAGAGTAAGTCAAACTAAGTCTAGTACTAGCACATGCATTGACCACCAGAGCAATGATTAGATGGCAACTGGTCGAAGCACCATGGAACTTTCTCGATGAGGACGGAGAAGAGGAGACAAGAGAGTTGCCGGTAAGCTTGACGTTGCTTTCTTAATGATCTCCCTTTTATACGTGATGCATTTTCTCACAGAATCAGTCCGATGATGAATGAATGCTATAATTTAGAGGACCGCCACATTTCACTTGAAATTATCTCTTGGACTCGTTGATTACGTTCTCTTTGGTAGATTGATAGAATAGAAGCCAACTGTCTTTCTATCGCCTTGAAGCTTGTATCGACATATATTTAATAGACTTACCATTAGTGTTACAGCGGAAATCAGTAGAGTAGAATTTCTGGCTTTGTAAGATGTATTATGTATATGAATTGGAATCGAACTGAGACCTGCGGTCTACACGAGCAAACCCTAACGGTTCGTAACACTTCGCAGTGTCCGTCCTTCCTGCCCGGCTCTTCACAGACAAGAAGTTCCATATAGCCTCCATACTACCTTACCAGTTATGCATAGCTAAGTTGCTTCCTTGTTTCGTTCGCTGCCTCTGCGAAGTTTTCCTTTGCGTGCTCTGTGTTAAATCACCTTTTACCCCCTTCCTCCAGCTCCACCAGAGCGGATAATCATCAGTTCCTTCACATTAGCACATGAAAGATGAATAAGGTGTCTATCTGGACTTATGTGGACACAGTACATGAGGTGATGTGGGCGCGTTCCATGACTTCCAGCCATCAGCTGACAGTTGAAGTCTTCTACGGATCGATGAAGCTTGGGGCCTGCTATTTCCTTACTTAATACAATGTGTCTATCCATCGAGACTCGCCGAATAAAAACTTCCGAATAAGCAGAACGAAGGCAATTTTGTGCATCCGACAGTATGAGATGTTTAGGCAGGTTTCAGTGCTTCTGCTATTAATATTATCTAAGCTTCGAGTGGACGGAAGTTATACAGTAAGTGACAAAAACCGCACAGGGCTATTACTGTTATCTTCTACAGCTATGCACATAGAACAAGTTATTTCTTTGAGACAAAAGCCACAGATGTGGTGCTAGCTGGCTGAGAGGGGAGATGCACAAGTTTAAAACGTGCACGTGTGGGAAATCGGATAAGTATCTCGCATGATGACGTAGTCAAACCATGACGCACGCTTTGCCTCTATGTCATTGTCAATACTAGTATGCAACCTGGACAGCAATGTACCATCCGCATTCCGACTACTGTAGCCATCACTGCGGACCAGATTCGTGATGACTTATTATCAAACGTTGCTTGGGGCGGTGTCCATCCCGTGTATGTGTAACGGGTTTGTTATAAAATCGATGCGCCGCACTTAAGCCCTGATTACTGACCCCATAACAAGGCTAAACTAGGTGTCCTTTCCCTATCTGATTACTTCACACATAATGCTATGCTTGATTCTACAGGATCCAGGGTCCATTTAACGTATTCGGATACGTGTTGCTGTTTAGGAAGATCACACTTCTCTGCTACCCGAAAACCACCCGCACATCACCCCAACAACACGCTTTAGTCCACTGGCATGAGCTATGTGCTGCTTTCTGCATCGAGTTTCCTAATAAAAGACAGAAAAGGCTATCCACAGAAGTATGTGTATTACAGGTTATCGATTGAAGTTGATTCTTCACGAACGCACTCCAGAAAGCAAAGCACTATGTTGTTCCTAGTCTTCCCATGAATCCGGATCATAAGTCTAGGCTGTTACCGTATTGCATATGCAGCAAGTACGTGTTACGTGTACTGTCAAGCTTGCATGATATGAGATTAATAAATTTATGCACTGTGTTGCTGTACCTCGGGCGATACAGTCTATATATAATCACTATACAATGCCACTCTGCCTTCTGCCTTCACCTGCCTTCATCTCGTTGCTGTGGTTGTTTGCAATGCTGGGAAAGGGAAGAGCATCGCGGAAATACATTGACCTTGTCAAGAGTGCGACCGATAAGTATGCGAACTGGGACCCTTCGATTCCTATTTCTGTAAGTTTTTGTCCAGCAATATTTTGACTTGTATATTCATGCGCACATGTACAATAACTATACCAGGCAGGCGATTACGGCTCGATCAACAGGCTTACGGGCTAGTTCGAGAGACATGGGAATATCTATCGTGAAGAAGAGATGTTAAGACGGGGAGTTTGGAATGGCACTTAGATATATGCACATATATGCACACCCTTATATACTAGATACATTGTGCTATACTAGTAAATGAGACATAAAACACAGCATGTCGAATACTCCCCTTCAAGCCCTAATATTCTGTCGTTAATGTTGAAGACCTATAAGTTCTATTAGGTGCTTGATTTGAGGGATGTAAAGTGCTTTCATAAGGATGTCTACAAGTTGGTTCTGTGTTTGAACATAATGTATGTCAATGTAGTTGTTCTGAATGTAACAGCAGACAAAGTCCTTTCACAAATCAAGGTGTTTCATTCAAGCATTGAAAGTGATCTCCTTGGATTTGACAGTTTGTATTGCTCCCTGATTGTTGCAATAGACTGTAATGGGTGCTGATTCTGTCTACAGTACTTCCTCAGTAAGTTGTTTGAGCCAAATGGCCTCTTGAGTCGTGTATGCCAGTGCTTACAACTCTGCTTTGTAAGTCAATAGTAGTACCAGATTCTGTCATTTGCTTGACTAAGATATTGTTTGCTTTCCCAGCTAGAATACATATTCATTAATTGATTAGTGTCCTTCTGTTATTTGTCTGTCAGTATCACAGTACCCTTGTATGGTCAATGTATTTGTGCCTCTGAGATGAAGCCAGTAGTTCATAGTTCCTTTTAGGTACTAGAAGTAATGTTTCACTACTTTGTAGTGGCTCATATTCAGTTGTTGTAGATAGTGTGCTAATTGGCCTGTAATGTATACAATGTCTGGCTGAGTGTAATCTGCTGTATAGTATAATGATCCTACCATATTCATGTACAGTATTGTTTGCATAAATTGTTCATTGTCAATTGTATTATTCATACTTGTTAAGTATGTCCCAGGCATTATAGGAGTTTGTAGTGGTTTTTTGTTCTTAAGCTTAAAATGTTGTATTATGCTCTGGATATAGTAACTTTACTGTAAGCAGATTGTTCTCTGTTGTCTATTTCTTTAGATTTTGATTCCTAGAAGCTAGTGTATTTTGTTTCTGTCCATAAATGTAACATATTGTTTTAACACTTCTTTGAATGTATTCACTATAGTAATGTTTTCACCAATAATAGTGATATTGTTGATGTGTATGAATGTTATTAATATTATTTTGTTATGCCTTTTCTTATAGAATACAGTATTGTCATAGTTTGCTTGTTACAATCCTATTTTGTGTAGTATATTCATAATTTTCTTATACTATCATTGTCCTACTTGTTTTAGTCTGTATAGTGCTTTATTTAATTTTAGCACTTGACCAGGTTTGATATTGTTTAGTAATTTACCTGGTGGAGGTCTCACATAGATATGTTTGTCTTTGTTTAATTCTCTGTAAAGATATACAGATTTTACATCTATTTGATGTATTTTGTAGTCTTTAGACACTGCCCAGCTTAATAATAATTGTACCATAGTTAATTTTGTAACTAGAGCAAATAGGTTGTTTGAATAGAAATCTATTCTGTCTTTTTGGGCATAACCCTGTACTACTAGTTGTGCTTTGTATTTGTCTATGTTACTGTTAGCTAGTTGTTTTAATCTGTAGACAAATCTTGTTCCAATTATATTTGTGTCTGTTGGTGAGTATGTGTATTCCCATGTATTGCATAATTGTAATGCTATTATTTCTTTGTTCATAGCTTTGATCTATTGTGCTTTATCATTATTTGTTATAGTATTGTAATACATTAATGGATTGTTATATACTTTGTTAAGTAGTTTGTTAAATTCTGTTAGATATAGTGCTAGATTTATTTCATCATTATAGTTTAATCCTCTAGCACATTTTGTTACTTGTTGTTCACAAGTTGATTGTTGTAACTCATTATTGTTATTATTATTATTTGTTCCATTCATTCTGTTATTATTGTTATTATTATTATTTGTTCCATTTGTTCTGTTTGTATTATTATTACTGTTGTTCATTCTGTTATTTGTTCTGTTAGTTCTGTTTGTTCCATTATTATTATTGTTGTTATTATTATTCTCCCCTTCAATTCTAGATGATTGTACATCTATGAATTGCAAGTTTTGTTCAACTGTTATTTTATTATTGTACCATGTTATATAGCCTTTACTTTTGTTATCATTGCCTAACCATTGTGCATATTTACCTTTAGGCTCTAGTTTGTATGTATTTTTGTTCTATATGATACAATATACTCTAAATTCTTGTATGTTATCAATAGTGTATTGTTTGTTAAACTGTTTGTAATATAGTGTTGCAAAATTTATTACAGTACATAGTGTTTGATTATGAATAAATGTTTGGTATTGTACAGTATATACCTATAATTTTGTAGGTAATTTAGATGTTAATAGACACATTTGTACTCTGTTAAATATTGTTTTGTGTATACATTCTGTAACTCTGTTTTGTTATAGAGTATTATGTACTGTTAATTGTTGTATAGTTCCTTGACTTTCTATGTACACTGTAAAGTCATTACTTAGGAAGACAGTATTGTTATTGTTTTGTAGCATTTTTACTTTTACACTATATTGTATAAATAATTTCATAGTGTATTTGATGTATTCAGTAAATGTATCACTTTTATAATGTATGAGTATCATATCTGCCCATTGTGTAGTATCATTAACAATTATAAGTATGTATTTGTATTTACTGTATGCTTGTATAGGTGCTAGACCCTATATATTAATATGTAGACATTCTCTGTATGTTTTAGAAATTGCAGACATTTGTATTTTAGGTATATTGTTACATTGTATGTTTGCATGCATACAATCATTGTATTGTATGTTCTTATTGTCTGTTACTTTTTGTTGTATTATTTCAGGATGATTTTGTATGAGTTTGTATAAATACTCAAAGTTAATATGACCCATTCATTTGTGTAAGTCAATTATAGTTATTGTGTTAACATTCTGTTAGTAATAATGATGTAATACTATCATATATAACTTATTGTGTACTTGTATTTCTCTAATCTTTTTATTTGCAGGTGAATAGATAGTACACATATTGTTTGTTTTTACTAATTTGTGTCCTGCTTCACATAGTAATACTTTACTGATTAATGTGAAGTTTAGATTGGGATGATAGTATACATTATATAGTATGATACTGCTTACATTTGTTTTGTTCATTCTGTGTTTGTTGTTTGCATCTTGTCATATTCTAATTATCATCACTCTACTTTGTCTGAGTATGATTATTGTTTTGTTTACAATCATAATGTTTATAGGGTTCATATATTGTATGTTTGTTAATTGAAATAGATAGAGTGTAGCATGAATATTAGCACCTGAATCAAGTATGTTAATACAATGTGTAAGTTTTGTTGTTCTGTAAGAACATGTATTAATACATATGTTTAGGTTATATTCCCTGAGGAATTTGTCAAGCATGAATTCCCCCTGTATTTCTTGCATTTGTTTGTCATTTATAGTGTCTAGTGTTAGTATTTCATTTACTTTGTCAATAAACACTGTTAGGTCTGTAAGTATAGCACTCATTGTTTGAGCTGTAATTTGTTGTAATGTAGATACATTTGTCATTGTCATTGTTTGCTTTTTTCATACTTCCTTTGTAGTGTCTGTTACTGGACTGTAGCACTCTTTAGACATATGTCCATATTTGTTACAATTGTAACATTTCATCATCTTGTAAGGCTTTGTATTGCCTCTGCTACATTCTCATCCTCCTGTTTGACCTTGTGTAGGCCCTAGGGATAGAGGGTGATTATTTGTTATTTTATTATTATTATTTAGTATACTACATTTATTCTGATAGTTTTGCATTTGCTACTCAGTAAATGCATTGTATAATTCATGAATTAATTTTGCCAGTGTGAACACCTGATGTTGAGCTGTAGTAACTGTGGGTAGACTATTATAATGTGTGTTCTGCCTATCAATCATTGTTACAACCCACTTGTACTCTCTTAGAGTAGTAAGATTTATTACTGAGACATAAGTATTATTATCTGGTACTTTACTGTGAGCTACCAGTTACACATAAACTTGTTCTATTTGGTCTAGCATCTTGTCAAACTGTAAAACGTGTTCTCTAGCTGTGAACAGTACTGATATATTGACTGTATGAGTCAACATGGTTTGTGTATTGTATTAATCAGCTAGTGCCTGTATAAGGTCTTTCATTGTTTTGTGCATTGTAATGTTAGCATACACTGTATCTGATATTGTCTTTGTTATGAAATGATACAATAGTTTCCCTGTGTGTGTACTGTCTGCATCTGTGTTAGAGGGATTGTTTGTAAGATGGTTACTGAGTAGTATTGCTGCTAGTGCATTTGTAATACATAGTTACCATATCTTATAGTTCTTTACACCTGTAAGCTTCTCTATGTCTTTAAAGAACATAGCAAGTTAATCATTGTCAATCTTTAGAGACTTGAATGTTAACATAGATTGTACTATTGTTAGAGGTGTTGTATTCATAAGTGGAGCACTAGTACTAGGAGGGGGGGTAGACATCTGAGGTAGAGGTTGTGTTTGTAGTGTTGTTTGTGTTAATAGTGCTATTCACAAGCCAGCAAGGCTTATAACCTGTTAAGACAGAGAGTTTGGAATAGCACTTAAATATATGTGTATATATGTACACCCTTATATACTAGATACATTGTGCTATACTAGTAAATGAGACATAAAATACAGTGTGTCAAATAAGAGATTAGGAGCATTACATCAAACTTTCTGCCAGCAACAGGAGCTAAGGTTAACAATTATGAGATACTTTTGATGACTGTAAGAAAAGTCAAGGTTGGCTCTAAGGTGCACACATAAGTACTATAACTCTAGAAGTAAGACAAAGAAATGAGAACATGTGTGTATATGTAACAGAATGTTTCTTAGTACTATTAAACTAGTACTTGAAGGGTACTAGCAATTTAGTTATTTGTGTAGGGTGCTTCTCCTTATTCATAAACAGTGTATTACATTTGTTCCACCCAAACTACTTGAAAAGCTGAGGGGTTCTGGATGGGCAAAAGGGTGACAAGTTGTGACACAAGTCTACAACTGCTAGGCTTATACTCTCTATCTTTCTGATAAAAGTAAATATGTTTCTTTCATCATATTATCCTTTATTTAATTATAAACAATTAACATTTTGCTTAACAGGTAGTGAGACTGTCAGTATTAGCTTACATGTAGATGCTTCAAATATGACAACTCCTGGAGTGACTGTCAGAGCTGGAGCCTCTGTAAGATGGACAACAGAGGGTGTTACTAGAATTCTTCAGAAAGCTATCAACTCTGAGCCTGTGTTTATACTACTATATCAAATAAAAGAAGTTGGTTTCTGTGTAGGAAGGAGGGACTAAGCATTGGATCCTAAGGAAGATTAAGTTGAAGAGTAAAGTATTACATCTAGTTATTTTCAGTATATTAACTACTGGACAATAATTAGATAGCAACAAGTTGAAGCACTGTAGGAATTTCTTGATGAGGATAGAGAGGAGGAGACAGAAGAGCTATTAGTGAGCCTGACATTGCCTCTGTAATGTTTTCTGTTTCAAAGCTGAATGATTTTTCTCTGTAAAACGAGTCTGACAACAAATGAATACTACATATCAGAAGGACAGTTTTCTGTATCTAAAGACTTCTGTTTTATTTAATGTACTTTCACAAGAAGAGTGTTATAATAGAATGCCACATTGATTTCATAATAAAGGACGTGTGCCAGTATAAGATTTATTAATGTGAGATTGCTGTTGACTCAGAGTTGAAGCATAAGCTACTGTAGAAATCAGACAGTAAGGACTCAGAGGTCTCAGGTCAGTACAATATATTGTGTAGGCTGGATATACTAATCATGACTATAGTTGCATATGTTTGGTCCTGGACTGCTTGGACCAAGGACTAGACACAGACTGAACCTGTAGTCCAGTCTAATTCAGGTCTAGTCTAAGTACAGTCTAGTCAGTCCAGTCCAGGGTCCAAGGAATGTAAGATTTTCCTAGACTACTTGGACCAATATAGACCTTGGAGTGGACCTGGACCTGAAAATATAAGGTGAGAATTTTTTTACAAAAACTGATAAAGGAATACAGACAGTAGAGAGATTTTACAACTTAGTACTATTCTATATGAAGAACTTGTGAAATTCAACCTAAACTATACAATTATGTAGACTGTCTAAAATATATAGACTGTGTATTGTCCCTAATGTTAAGGATTGGTTGTATTTTTACTATTCATCCATTCTTAGTTGACACAATGTATGTAGCATCTTATTGTATTCCCAATTTCGAAAAGATACTATAAGATTTTCTAAAACTATAGTAGCTAAGTAATTAGGCAGAAAAAAAGAATTTTTTTATTGTCCAGGTCTATACTGTGTTCAGACCTGGACTGGACTGCTGGACCAGTCCAAATGAGTCCATTCTGAGTTTGGTCCAGGTCCAGAATTTTCTAGGAAATGGTAGTACTCTGTACTATAGTATAATTTACAGATACACTTATAGTGTATATACTTACACACTGTATTGTAAGAGAAATTTTTAGCTGAAAATACAAGTGTATATTTACACATGTATGTATATACTATGAGTAAAAAATTTCTGTATACACTGTATACAAGTATACAGTATTACTAAGCATATTCTCTAATTAAATACTAAGTTTGAGTTTCTAAACCTTATTTACTTTACTTATTTATATACCAAATCATTTTAATACTATATAACAACCTTGTTTAACTTAAAAAGTACTAGTATGAGTACTACAGTTAGTATGGTTACTACAGTACATTACATGAAGGTTTAGAGCTGTTACATGATATTAACTCACAACACTCAACTGTCTTATTTCTGTGTGTAAACAGTACTACAATACATTTTCTTAGCTTAGTAATATCAAGCATTTGTTTTGAAAGATGATAGTGTACTTTTATGAGCTATTTTAATGTAAAGTATCTTGTTATATTTGGCACAGCATATATGCTGTATACACTGTATACAGAAGTAGTGTATTGTATATGAGTCCTGCTGACCCAGTTTATGCCTGTAATTATATGTGTGTATGTGTATATGTGGGAAATTTTATGTGTGTAAGTATATATACTACACACAGAGTACTAGGAAATGGGTCCAGCTCTAGTTCACAGTCTAGCAAAATGAGCCTAGACCAGACAAAGACAAGACTTATGTAACTATAATCATAATATACAATGTAGGATATTAGTACTCTAGCACTTCCTAGTAAACCATGTAATGTCCACTTTCTCTACAATCAGAAGTACTAGTTAGTTGTTACCTGTCTTACTCATTATGAATGAGTGTGTTTTATAGAATATTATAATCATATTACTGACTGTCAACACCAGGCCAGCCACAAAATCAATCAGACACTTTCTTAGCCTATCTGTATTGCCTCATTTCCAAATGCAACATGTACTCATCCTTACATACCTGGTTTCTAATTGTGACTTCCAGCCAAGTTGTCTGACATAGTAGGCTTCCTTTAAATAATTTTCATTGCCTTAAGTGGTAGGTTGTGTTGAGAGGGAAAACTTAAGGGGGGCACACATAGACAAGGGGTGAGGTGACAATTGACTGCTCAGTGTCTCTTGTCCTTATATTGTATGTATTCTAACTGAGACATTATAAAGTCATTGTCTTGTGGTTTGTCTGTTGATGAACTAATCATCTTATAATACTCCCCTTCAAACTCTTACTAGTCTGAGTAAACTGGTAAGATGTTTGACTTGTGGTACATGTAATACTTTAGTTAATATATCTGCTTGTTAATTGTTTGTCTGTATGTATTTTGCATTTATGTACTCTAACTCAATGTAGTATTTAATAAAATCTTTCTTATAATCTAAATACTTTGTTTGTTCTGAATATTTGAGTTTGTCTAATGTAACTGTTTGTATAACAGTATTGTTATTACAATAGATATTAATTAGTGTATTAGAGACCTGCAGAATCTCTTCAGCTAAATGAGTAAGTGTGATTACTTCCTGTGTTCCTCTTGTAAGAGCTATTAATTCAGCTTTATACATTGAATTTGCTACCAGTGTTTGTCTTTTACTTGACTACAAAACTAATGAATTGCTCAAGTAAAATGCTGAAACTCCTGTAAAGTGTCTAAGAGAAGAACACAGGTGATTTGTTAAGTTTAAGAGGGAGCTAAACTACAAGTCTTAGGAGACTAGAGTGGTTCTGAACAGGTGCAAGTTCTTCTAGTATGGTTGCAACCTCAGAAGAGAGATGTGAATAATAGAAAGTGTACTTTGTAAAGTACACAACAAACAATCTAATACAGAAAACAATAAAGACTAAGACTATACCTTATGCTAGAGGACTTTGAGACAAGAGATAAGAGCTAAATCAATAGGTGAACTATCTGAATTCCCCCTGTATCTAGTATATGAGTAGCTGTATTTATAGTTTTCCAAGTTCTGGAAAAGTATAGTACTAATAGGGAAATGTTATGACTGAACAAAAGAAAAATAACAAAATATACAAGAACAAATAAGAGAACCTTTTGCTAGAGGTTGGAAGAAAATAGGGTGAAAATGTATGAGGAAAATTTAAGTAGTCTGTATTCTAGCTATAGGAAATGTTATACAAAAGGGAAAAGCAAGATTTATATTGAAAGAAGTAGAAGGTTCTTATACTGTTATTATCTGATTAGTACAGACAAAGTGTAGAGAGTTCTAAGATTTCCAGCAGTCTCCTGAGATCAACACTTTGATTGCCCTAATGTCCTATCTGATTGGAAGATTGTAGTACTTTAATCTGAGTAATAATAATGTAATAGTTTGCTAAGCCACTTACTGTGACACAACTTGTGTTCTGAGCCTATGATAAGTATGTGATCTGTACATCCTGTAGAGAAAACAATGTGTGTAAGCCAATTCCAAGACTGTACACTCTTATGGTTCTGTTTGCAAATGCTTACAATGTAGAATAGTTGGGTGTTCTCAAAGTAGACTTTTATGAGTCATGTAGGTGTTCAGAATTGATTACTGTGATTGTCTGTATGTAATGTACAGTTCTTAGTATAATGCTAATTGTTTCATCTCTCAGTATGTCTGCTTGTGACTGTCTGTAGTTATATGGTTGATTTAATGATTAGTAGGCTGAATGTAAGTTCTGTGTGTGTATGAACATTGTTACTTATTCTTTCTACTTCCTTCCATCACTCTCACTATGTTATTACTACTCTCTAGCAAATCTGATAGTAAGTGTTATACTCTTTTCTACTCTTTTTATACTGATTTTGTGATTTTCCTCAGAAATTGTGTACACAACAATGTAGTAGCTAGTGAGGGAATGAATATAAATAATAAGCTAGTCAAATGTATACTTAGTAAGTACCTCTGTAAAGTGTATTGTCTCTAGCTTATATACTAATGTGCTCTACAGGTTCTAACACAGAAAACAAACCAGAGGACAAGATTGTAAAGGAGGAAACTGACAGATTGACTATGGATCCTAAGTCTGAAGACAAAGAGAGCTTAAACAATAATACTTATAATAATAATAATTTAGAGAGTGAGAAGGTTTTGTCTATACTAGTAGAGGGTCAATCTGATAGTAAGTCTCTTATTTCCTGTTTTCTAATCTGTCTACTAACACAGAACATCTTGTAGATTGTAAGGTAACAGTAGAGGAGCTTATAAAAGTAAAGAAGGATAAGACTACTATTAGAGTAAAAGTAAAGGTAGAGGCTAAGAAAGTAATATAGGTTAAGGTTAAGGAAGAGACTCAGGCTAAGACAAAGAAGGAGAAGGAGAGAGGAAAGGAGAAGGAGAAGGAGAAGGAGAAGGCTACAGTCTTAGTACAGTCAGTAATGAAGTAGAAGGATAGAAAGGAAAAGGAGGAGTCTAAAGGTATGTGTATAAGTATGACTAACAAATTATGTATAATAACTAACTGTTTACACAGGTTCTAATACTGTTACAAATGTAGAAAAGTTAAAAGTGGTAGTAGAAAAGGGGAACAAGCCAGGTATGAATTAAATGTATAACTAACAAATTGTATACTACTAATGTTGTCTTTACTTAGTTTCTAAAGAATTTGTAAAACTAGAAAAGAAAAAGCTAGTTATAGAGAAAGAGAAGGTTGATATAAGAAAGGAATAGAAGGAGAAACAAGTCATAGTTAGTAAGTACAAGTATGGCTAACAAATTATACTAAGCTGAAACAATGTTTCTCCTAATTCTTTAAGTAGTTACAAAGTTAGAAAAGAAGAAAGAGAACAAAAGTAAGGAAAAAGGTAATGTAGATGAGAGATAGTTGATTTTCTGAGTATACTAACTCTATTTTATTGTCTAGAGCCAGTACTAGTACTCCTGAGTAAGAAGCACACTATTGTAGAGGTGGAGATTCTAGTCTCTAGTAAGGAAATGTGTATAAAAAACTAGAAGGTTGTAGTAGAGTCTTCAAGTAAGGAGAACAAGGATATCCCTCTAGATTAGGTAGAGGGAATGGTCTTCTACACACTCAAGTGTATAAAGTGTACAGAGAGGCACAAGGGTCCTTAGGGATCCACTCACTAAACTGTAATAGATTGACTATACTATAGTAATCTAAGTAAGTCTGTTTCAATCTTATTTTTGACTGTGTCAATAGTAATTGTTTGTGTAGAAAACTAGTACACAGTGTATATATTCTACTACTCTAAATATAGCCTGAAGGGAATCTAGTATAAGACTAGAGGGCAAACTACAGAATTGTATAGTACAACTTAGAACAGATGACTAAGGAGCTGAACAATCTAGAGTTGTAACTGATAACAATAAAGAACAAGTTTGATACTAAGATCATAACTCTGAGGTAGGGTATCAACTTCTTAACTATAGTAGTAGAAGCCTCTGTAGATAGTAGGGTGGAAGAGTTAGAGTAGGAAATAGAACAGGGTAGAAAGTAGTAAAATAAAAAGTCCAGTTATGTTTTTATAAAAAAAAAACTGGAAACATAAGGAACAAACAGAATAGAACAGAAATGGATAGAATAGATAGGAAAATAAATAAAATAGAGAGTTAAGAGGAATGGAATGGATAGATAGATATTTTTATAATTTATGTATAGAACTAGTAGAATAGGATAGGAATAGGTGGAAAAGATTCATAATTTGTATAAAGGTTTATATACTTATAGAATGTTGTATAGGCTTTTTACAATTTATTGTAAATGAGAAGGAATGTAACAGAAGATTAGAAGTATGTAAATATAAAACATAACAAAGTATAGAGAACTGTGGTTGAACACAGTATTTACAGATTTACACAACTGTTAAGTGTTACTAGTAGGGAATCAATCCCTATATTTTAGTTTCTAGTACAAGACTAGGAGGGTATATTGAAAAATTACACATTCTCAGATTAGGAGTCTGTGACTTCTGTGCTTGGTTCTACTTCAAGTGTAACATTCAAAGTACAGTCATCTAAATCATCTGTATCCTTATAACTAGTCCTGTATAGTTCTGTGTCTTCCAGTATTAGTTCTGTAGCATTAATAAGACACAAGATAGGAACTGTTAAACATAAACACAGAAAATACAGAATTAAGCAAAATGCTACAATACATAACTTGGCCACTACTCTGTCCAGTTCTGCTACAACATAAGTGTTTCCTTTTGTTCTTTACACTACTACAAACAGTCTAAGGTATTACAGTTTCATTTTTTGTTCTAAGTCATTACTCACTTTTGAATTGTGAATTAGTACTAGTACACCTGGAGCAAGGTTGTAGTCCTTGATCTGATTATGATTGACTTCTGCAAAATACTTTGTATATCTTTTGTAGACTTTCTGTACACATTCTATCATTTGTATAAGGTTGTCTGGTCTCTTCTACAATTGTTACACTTGTATTACTATCAGTTCCTCTATTGTTAGTAGTAATCCTTTGAGTGGAACCAAATACATTGTCTTGTTCAGGTCAAACAGTAATATCAGCTCTACTCTATAAATAAGGTAATAAGGAGAATATCCAGTTGCTTTCTGAATTGTAATCTGCTCTGCCCAGAACACAGAATGTATGTACTTATACTAATGTTTAATATTGTCTCCTACTGTCTTTACAATTACTTCCTGTATGTCCAAGTGTTTCTACTCAATAATTCTATTCATACAGGAGTTATACACAGAAATCTAAATATGATTAATATAGTATTGTTCTCACAAATAGTCTAACACTATAATGTAAGGTGTTCTATTGTCTGTTATAAGCTCAGAACATGCTCTGTATTAGTATAGAAGTTCCTTAAAGATGAACTGTCCTATTGTCCTTCTGTTTTCTGTATAAAGTATACAAAACTCTAGATACTCTAATAACAAACAGTATATATACACAATATATCAGAATCTTCCTACTTTCAGTATAACCTTTGTATCTATGTGGATCTTTTAGAAAAGTAGTACAATCTCTAGAATACTTAGTAGAATTAGTACTTGTTACATTTGCCAAGTCTAACATGTATAACAAGTCCTAATAAAGTACTTGATGTCTTCTACAAGTAATAGCTACTAGAACCAATCTAATAAACAGGCTCATACTGTAAAGATTCCTTTGTGTCCTAAGTCTTTGTATACTATCCTAACTAACTCCTATCTCCTGTCCTTATCTGACACAATCTAATACTTTCCTTTAGGACCTTGACACTAAATCTTGTTGTTCTGTATGAAGAACTGTACTGTGTATTGTATAAATGTTAGAAAATCAGTATTTGCAATTCTGCTTAGTTTGCAGAGTAAGCTAAGATACTCTTTCACAGTCTTTAGTCTTACTTCTTACCTTTCAGTAGTTAGTGATTGTAGAAATTACTCTACTGTTGTTTCTAAACCCTCAGTCTTGTTACTACAGATACTGTACACAACCCCTATTAGCTCTAGATTGTTACCTTCTACTTTGTCATCTACTCCCTCTACCTGCTTGGTTCCCACAACTCTGTAAGACTCTCCTCTAGGTTCCTACTCCTGTAGTCCTTTGTTTGCTTTATTTTCTACTCTTCTACATTCTAGATTAGGTTGTTCTAGTCTATCTTAATGTATTCAATTCCAGTTCCCTTTCAGAATAATGACTTCTAAGAATAACCTATGTTATAGTCTACTAGAATGTCTTACCTATAGTGTGTTCTTGTTTACTTAAAATGATTTGTTAATAATGTTGTTGTGTGTCTCCTAACACATTACATTTAAAACTCAGGACTATGTTTCTATACACTTGACTAATAAAGCTTTGTGTTCTGTAGACCTGCAAATCTCTAGCTAATGTTCATACTGTGTAGATTCTATTTCTACTGTGTAAAATCTGTATAACTTGTCAATCCAGTCTTTATAGGTTTTATTGTCTAGAGAGTCTTTGAGTACTACTCAGCATTACAATAATCTGTCTGTACACTTAAAGTCTAATGTAGGAATGTGACAGAACTCAAAATCAAATAGTAAAATACTAACTATCTAGTGATTGATTATAGTATTAGACTGTAGGTCAGGCTTATTAATCATTCCCTTTACATATAAAGTGTCCATTTCCACAATTAATTTCTTAACACTTATAAGATATATGTACAATGTGTAAAGTGTACAATAAAGTCTGAACAGCTCTATTTTTGCTTGTGAATATTGTGCTTACATTGTGTTCCAGTTAATTGATCCAAATTGATTTATTCTCTGTTTGCAATCTGGGTGCTTCTAACTAATATACTATCCTACTCTAATAATAGACAAATTTACTACTAAGACTATTAGATACTCTGACTTGTAATCAATTAGTGTTAGTGTAGAGTAATGTAAAACTACTTCCTTGAGTGTATTTATAGATTTCTGTACTTTGTCATTCTAATTGAATATCAAGTTCTTTTGTGTAAGTTAATTAAGTAGTTGTACTAACTTTGTATAATTTTGAATGAAAACACAAAGCACTCCTACTGTTCTGAGAAATCCTTATACTTTCATAACACTCTTACAAGGCAGCCAATCCCTAACCTTCTGTATTTATGATTCTTCAGCCTCTCTCCCTAAATACATTAGCTTATACCTAACAAATATTGTAGATTCATTATAAAGTATTATCTTCTTCCTAGAAAATGTTCCTCCTACAGCTTTCACTCTCTACAAAATCTGGTTTACATCTATCAGATACTTGTATACAAACTTCTGTATTCTCTTGTTCTTAGAAAGCATTTCCTCTGTTCTGTCTACTTTCTTATATTTTGAGTAGGGTCTAATTACTGAAACATTGTTTACATATAAGTTTGTAACATGTAGAATCTTGTTACAAAGAATAAACACTAAGTTATTATACAGAATCTGTACTAAGTTAGTGTAACCTATTAGTAACACTATTAAGTAAAATGTTCTTAGAGGGGTCTGGAATATTGTCAGATCTCTAGACTACTCATTCAAACTCCTCTAATTAAACACAATATGTAAATTGAGTTGTGTATAATATACACAACCTTTACAGCTTTCTACAATTAGTTCTATGTTTAGTAGAATGGCTGTGTCCTTTATTGTAACTGTGTTTAACCTTTACAAATCAATAATAAATTGTAAGAATACTCTGTCTTTCTTTGTAACACAAAACCATTACAATTAATAGGAGGAATTTGACAGTTCTATTACTCTGTTATACAACTTCTCCTTTAACAACTTAATCACCCTCTTCTTAATTCTGTGTGTAATTAGAATACTTTTCTCTACTTATAGTACATACTCTACAGTCAGAATTTGAATAGAATCAAAGTATGTAGGATCTAATGTTCCTTACTCCTCTTCTGTCCATACAAATACTTCTGACTATAGTATTAATAGGTTCTCTACAAGTTTCCATTCTTCTAACTATAAGAATCCTGATTACAATTCTCTAATTACTTACATCTGTTCTTCTGTAAGTTAGCTAGTAAGTATAAAGGGCTGTAGTATTATTAGTAATATAGGCATTCTGGCTAAGAGATTAGAGTACTATTGTCTAACTATGTAGAACTCCTCTGAAAGTACTCTAAGTATAGGGTACACCTTATTTGTAACTTTCTTATAAGCTTACAAAACTGTATTGAGTTTGTTGTCTAGTGTATTAAGAATTACTAACTTTTATAACTCTGCTACCTTTATTATTCATAATTCTGTAACTTATGATTCCTGACTGTAATCCTTTCTCACATTTACTCTATTTTCTTTGTCTCTTCCTTTATATAGAATCATTACCTTACTATTACTCTTCTGCTTGTTTGTTCCTAATCTACTTGTTATATGTGTATCTCTCTAGAATTGTAGCATTTCTGGTTCCTTAATACTTCTCAAAAATCTGTCTCTAGCTTGTATTACAGTACTCTCACTCTAGTAGACAGAGACTACCTTCTAAACAGATTATTCAGGTCTTAAAGTGTTATGTACTACTCTCTATTTGTAAAATCTTTAGTTTCACATTCTGTAGTTATAAAGAACAGTCTACCTAGCAAGATCCTGAACAGAGCTTTCTATACAACTTGTACTGTAATATTTATACAAAGCATTCCTATAGAGAGTTACAACCTTAGAATCTGTCTTACAGTCAATCCCTGACCTGTGTCTACTGTTTTAAGTGTAACAGTCATATTACAATCTAACAGAATCTTTAATACTTTCTATACATTAGCTTAAACTATGTTTATACTTAAACTCTAGTCTAGTATATAATCTACCTCAATTTTTCTGTCTACTATTGTCTCAAGTGTACAGAGTGGAAGCAAATAGTTAACCTCTGTCAATGTGTTGTAATATTACTATAGTACACAAATGTTCAATCCTGTAACAAGTAGCTCTCTATTATAGAACATAGTATTTCTATCTGTTTAGTACCTTAATGTAACTAGTTTGTAAGTCTTCTTCTAAAGCTCTAGAGACAATGTAAATAACTCCTACTGTATAATACACACTTCTTAGTCCAAACTGTAATCTAAAACTCTTCCAACTATTTCTAGGTCTTTAATTAGTATAATATAGTAGTATAAGTACTCCTTTGTTCTAGTTGTGTCTTACTACATACTTACTAGTGTTAGTCTACTTTCTGTAGGTTTTACTACTTTGTAATCATACTCTTACTTTCCTTTTCCCTTTACATCCTTTACTTTTGATTGTTCTGTAACCTTCTTGTAGGCTTCTCTTAGTATTACTTTAAGCCTTTTAAGCTCTATAAGGTTCTCTACCTTCTCCTCTTCTTCTTCATCAACCTCTACTATTGTAACTAGTATAGAAGCTTCTAGACTGTGTACTATAACTAGTGTAGCCTGTATGAAACTAATAGAGTACATTTGTAATGACAGAAAGTAGCTATCAACCTTTTCCTTCAAGGTCTACTCTATCCTAGAAATAGTGTTTCTGTTAGCTATAATAATTTTATTGTTTAGGCTCTGTACACACTTCCTGTTTATAATGTATTCTGATACTTTTGAGCAACTGTGTATAAAATGTCCAGATTCTCTACAAAACACACAACTTCCATTTCCTGATCCTCTGTCTGAACCTTTACTGTATCCTCCTCCTTCTAATCTTAAGCCTTACTTTATTAACTCTACTTACAATTGTAAACTCTAAAGTACTTCTATAATACTTGTCAAATTAACTTCCTTCTGTTTGACTAGAATCATAAACTGACTCACAAGTGTATCTGATCTACTAACTGTTGTGAGTATAGATCCTCTAAGGATTAACTCTGTTACAGTTACAACTTGTACAATATTGTATGTAAGTCTGTCCTTATAGTCTGAATACTTGATTTCTAACTTCTGTATCAGTTTTTCTATAATTACTCTACAAAACACATATAGAAAAATACAGTAAGATTCCTCTAGTAATAGCTTATCATTAGTTGTCAAATAGGTTGCTATGAGTGTAAACTCTTAGTAGTACATTCTTAAATTGTCTCTATTTGTAACTCCTCTCTCTACTCATTTCTGTACTATAGTATTCAAGTTACTTCTAACATATTGTACTTCTATCTTAAGACTTAGGTAATACATGATTACTCCTGTCTTAAATGTATTCTAAAATGCTTTATTCACATTATCCTACAAATCCTCTACTTCTACAGGTACATACTTTATTGTGAGCAGAATAATATTTGCTCTAACTATGTTGTATTTATTTGTAAGACTTTCTATGTCTGTAAAATACCTTCACAACTCTTAAGGCTTGGTTCTGTTAAAGGACAGTGTATTACATACTCTACAACAAGGCAGCTTTAGAATGTTTAATATAACTATTAGCTATACTACTAGTCTTAGTTGTAATAGAATTTGTGTGTTTACTTGTAGTTACTAAAGTAGTTGTGTGTCACTTACAAGTTGTTGTTACTATAACTAGAGCTGTATTGTTAATAATATGCTAGTTGCTAGTAAGAGTAATAATACTAGCTACTAGACTGTCTCTGTTTCCTGTAGAGACAACTGTACTCTTTTATAACACAGTGTTCTAGTTACAGTTGGTTGTAATACTAATACAGTTCAGGAAAGTTGTAGAGTAGCTAGTAATCTTGTATACAATTCTAGGAATGTGAAATATAGTAGTTTGTTACAAATTCAGAAACTAATTACTTAGGGATTGAGTAATAATGTTACAAGATCTTCTTCTTCTTCCTCTTTGTTACTAACTTGAGTGCTCTACTGTTCTAATAGTGTTTCTAAGGTTTCTACAATATTGGATTCTGTACTTCTAGTATTCAGACTATTAAATGTTTTACAGTACAATTAGATTCTAGCAGATCTGTATGTTCTACTCAATACAGGTACTAGTACTGACTATGACTAAGTTGACCTAAGGCTACAGGCTAGTGTCTGAGAAACCTGTTTAGAATACTAAGAACTGTTAGAACTTGTGTTGTTTAACTATAGAAACTCTCCTCACAGTAGGCTCTAAATGAAACTCCTGTAAAGTATCTAAGAGAAGAACACAAGTGATTTGTTAAGTTTGAGGGGAAGCTAAACTACAAGTTTTAGGAGACTAGAGTAGTTTTAAACAGGTACAAGTTCTTCTAACACAGTTGTAACCTTGGAAGAGAGATGTAAATAACAGAAAGTGTACTTTGTAAAGTACACAACAAACAATCTGATACAGAAAACAATAAAGACTAAGACTATACCTTATGTTAGAGGACTTTAAGACAAGAGACAAGAGCTAAATTAATAAGTGAACTATCTGAATTCCTCCTGTATCTAGTACATGAGTAACTGTATTTATAGTTTTCTAAGTTCTAGAAAAGTATAGTACTAATAGGGAAATGTTATGACTGAACAAAAGAAAAATAACAAAATATACAAGAACAAATAAGAGAACCTTTTGTTAGAGGTTAGAAGAAAATAGGGTGAAAATGTATAAGGAAAATTTAAGTAGTCTACATTCTAGCTACAGGAAATGTTATACAAAAGGGAAAAGCAAGATTTATATTAAAAGAAGTAGAAGGTTCTTATACTGTTATCATCTGATTGGTACAAACAAAGTGTAGAGAGTTCTAAGATTTCTGACAGTCTTCTGAGATTAACACTTTGATTACCCTAATGTCTTATCTGATTAGAAGATTACAGTACTTTGATCTAGGCAATAATGACATAATAGTTTGCTAAGCCACTTACTATAACACAACTTATGTTTTGAGCCTGTAATAAGTATGTAATCTATACATCCTATAGAGAAAACAATGTGTGTAAGCTAATTCTGAGACTGTACACTCTTATAGTTCTGTTTACAAATACTTATAATGTGAAATAGTTAAGTGTTCTTAGAGTAGGCTTTTATGAGTCATGTAGGTGTTCAGAATTGATTACTGTGATTGTCTGTATGTAATGTACAGTTCTTAGTATGATACTAATTGTTTTAATGTATATCCTAATATTGTACAATGTCCTTCTTGTATCATACTGTCTGTGTCTGTATAACTATTCAATATTAATTGATTTGTACTGTCAAGTTGGAGCCAGACATTGTTTATAGTTTTTAAGTATATGTAACAATGTTTAAGTACTAGATAATACTCTATACCAGGGTCATTAAGGTATTTAGCTAACTGATTTGTTACAAATGTTATATCTGACTATATACAGTCTATAATGTATCTAAGTGTACTAACCATGTTTATGTATAGTATATCAGACATTTGTTCTCTATTGTTATCAGTTTGCAGTACTGTTTTTAATTGTGTACTAGGCTGTATAAGTGTTTGTACACTTTGTTTGTTTGTAAGTTTGTAACATTCTATTATACTATTAATATAATGTGTCTAACACATCCTAATGAATCTATACTCTCTGTTGTGTTGAATCTCTATACTAAGTAGCTAGTATAGTTTACTACTGTCTGTATATTGTAAATAACATGTAATAGATTGTTTTATCATTATAATAGTATTATTATTCATTACTGTGATAGTAATATTGTTAACATGTACAAATAATATGGTTACAGTTATTTCTTTCTTCCTTACAAAGAATACAGTATTATTATGTTTGGATTTTGTTAATCTATATTTAAGTAGTATGTTAGATAGTGTTTTATACCATCTTCTACTAACTTGTTTTAATCTGTATAGTGCTTTTTGTAATTGTAATATTTGTCCATTCTGTAATCTATCTATTAAGTTACTTAGAGGAGGTTTAACATATATTTCTTTGTCTTCTGTCAATTGTCTATACAGATATACTGATTTTATATCTATCTAATGTATTTCATAATTATTAGATGCTACCCATACTAATATTAATCACACTATAGATAGTCTAGTAGTAGGAGCAAATAAATTGTCTGTATAATAGTTAAGACTGTCAATCTGATAGTTTCCTTAAACTACTAATTGTGCTTTGTATTTTTCTATACTATTGTCAGCATATTACTTTATTTTATAGACAAATTGTGTTCTGATAATGTTAATATTATTGTATGGATTCATGATTTCCTATGTATTATAATTTTCTAATTGTTTTATTTTGTCTTTCATAGTTGTAATCTATGAATTACAATCTGAACATTGGATTGCTTTATAAAATGAAGTTGGATCCAATTGTATTTTACTTATTTTAGTATTAAATTCTGTTAAATGAATAGTAATATTATCTTCATCCTTTTTGCTAAGTATATACATGTGTTTTGTTATGCATTTATTCTCTATACATTGTTCAAGCTTAATAGTACATTCTGTTAGTTTCTGTTTCTGTTCCAATTAATATAATTTAGGTTCTACTTCTTTTTTGGTTAATTTAACTTTGTTGTCTGTTAAGTCTGTTAGTTCTGCTGCTTTTCCTTTTTTGTTAGGATTAGTGTTGTCTGTATCATTATTGTCTGTTCTTGTTATTCTATTGTCTGTTTTGTTATTTTTAATTATTAAACACTTGTTTGTATTATTGTTTGTATTGTCTATTTTCTCCCCTTCAATTTGAGGAGGTTTACCTTTAAGAAATTGAATATTTTGTTTAATAGTAATTTTATTATTGTACTATGTTTTATAGCCTTTACTTTTATTGTCTAATTCTATCCAACAAGTAATGATACCTTACTATTGTATTTTTATAGGATTTTTGTTACAAATAATAATATATTAACTAAATTCATATATATTATTAATTGTTCTGTGTGTTCCATAATGTTTGTAATGTAGGGTATTGTAATTTAAAGCAGCACACAGTGTTCTATTATAAATATAGGTAATATGAATTACTACTTCAGTCTATAATGTAAATAGTAATTTAGTAAATGTTAGATATACTCTTACACCTCTAAATATAGTTTTATGTGTTTGTTCCACTATTCTATTCTGTTGTAGAGTATAATATACTGTTAACCTTTGTTTTGTTTCTTGTGAATCTAAATAGTGTTAGAAATCTTTACTAAGGAATACAGTATTATTATTACTTTATAAAAGCTTTATTTTAACTCTGTACTGTGTAAATATTTTAGTTGTCCATTGTATGTATTATGTATATGTATCAGATTTTGTTTGTAATTTGAGCATTATACACTAACAAGTAGAATTGTCTATAATTGTTAATAAGTAACATATGTTCTTATATGTGTATAGTTTAATAGGACCAATAATATCAATATGAATAAGATCTCCAAATTGATTTGTAAGAGGAGATTGATATAGTTTTAGTATTGGTGTACATTCAATATTTGCTTTTATACATTTAATACATTCTTTTTCTTTATAGTTTATTATTTTAGTTGATAGTACACTTAGTTGTGTCTTTAATAATCATTTAATATAATTGTAACTTATATGTCTGAGGCATTTATGTATATTATAAATAGATAGTTTGTTCATTGTTTTTAATAAATGATTATTGTACAAAATATACAAGTTATTTCTCAATTGTATATGTCTAATGTATTTGTTACATAATAATATTATAGTACAATTATTGTTTGTAAACATAAAAGAATAACCTTCCCTACATAGTAGTGCTTGACTTATGAGGGAAAAGGTTATTTGTGGATAGTAATAGATGTTTTATAATGTTATAACACTTTTTTTTGTATATTCTTCAGGATTTTGATACACATAGATCCAGCTCAATTAAGAGTTATTATTGATCTATTTACAATAGTTACAATTGTAGGAGTTATGTTGTGTACATCTATTAACCAAAATAAATAAGGAGTAGTATGTATTAATATACTAGAATCAAGTAAATCCATTGTTTGTATATAGGATTTCTTGTTAGTTATGATTGTATTTGTAAATATGTTAGTACATACCTAGGAAACATATTGTTTGAATTATTTGTCCTGGTTGCTTAGAATAAGAGTGTAAGCATTATTGTTCATTTTAACATTGTCTTCCTTTAATTCAACATTGTTTTTGTTTAGGTTTTTAATAATAAATGTGTTTATTGTGTTTTCTACAGTTTGATTTGTTTTATACACAATGTTAGCTTAATGTTTAGTGTGTGTAAGCTTTGTAGCTTTAGTAGGAGGTTTGTAGCATTCCTTAGAGAAATGACCTGTTTTTCTACAATTGAAACATTTTGCTTTTGTCAGATTGAACAGATTTAACAGATTGAATTTCCTCTACTTATTAGCTTTATACATTATATTAACATGTACATTATTTTTTGTCTAATTATTAGAATCTTGTACTTGTTTAGTATAGTAATTATTGTAGGTGTTCTGTAATGTAAGGATTAGTTACTTCAGTTTGACTTTCTTATATTCATTAACTAGTTTGCCTTTGTTTTGAGTATTAGTAGATTGTATTATTATATTTACTATGTGTGTATATTACTTAGGAGTAGTAAGCAATATTACTACTTTGTATATAGAGTCACATAGTAGATTACTGTTAGTAGACAGAGTAGTATATACTTCCTCAAGTCTGTCTAATGTATGTCTGAAATGTTTTACATAGTCTCTATAAATAAACAGTACTAATTTGTTAATAGCCTTTTTACATACTGTCTAAGGGTTAAAGTATTCTTTAAGTACTTTCATTAACTAAGAGATAAATGTATTAAAGTGTATATAGTTTGCTAATATTGTATTAGTAATGTTATTAACTATGTATATATAAATAGTCTTAGCTATTTCCCTCTTAGCTTTGTTCTGTAGTTTATCCTTTAGTAAGTGTTTAAAGTACATAGTTACAACATTAGAAACAATACAGTAATACTACATCTTGTAGTTTGTTTCAGTCTTAAGTATTATAATGTTTTAACTAAAGTATTTAGGTACATTAGCTAGTTTACAGTGTGTATTAGTATGTAAGGGAACTATAATGTAAATATGTACAAATGTATGTGAATAAAGAGTTTAGAGTATATAGTGAATGTGTGTATGTAGAGAGCTTAAGGCTTATAACCTGTTAAGAGAGAAAACTTAAGGAGGGTATGTATAAACAAGGGGTAAGATAACAATTGACTACTTAGTGTCTCTTGTCCTTATATTGTATGTATTCTAACTAAGACATTATGAAGTCATTGTCTTATAGTTTGTCTGTTAATAAACTAATTATCTTATAATAGGTTATAATAAACATACTAAAGTACATTACTCTAAATAAGTTATAAAATAGTATAGTATATTCTTTAAGATCTCTTAGATTCAGATAAGTACTCTGTAAATACAAAAGTACTATAAGAATATATAATGTAGAATAATAGTAACATGTTTTAGAGAGAGTCTTGTGTTAGGTAAAGTCTAATACAACTGATTTTAATTGTATATATATTTACTACTAAGGATAGTATAATAACCTTAGTACTTATCTTTCTATACACATTTATAATGATTGTCTCTAAGAGTAGCTTAATATTATAAAGGTATGTAGACCTTATAATAATGATTGCCTCTAAGTAGACTAACTAGAATCTAACATACATAATTAAGGTTAGTAAGCTCTTCTCAGTCTACTAATGTGTTTACTTTATTAACTTAGTGTATAAACAAACTATATAGTGTAGAAACTATAATAATATTAATTCAGAGTCTGACTAATTTATAAAGATAGGAAATCTATATAAAGTCTCTAAAATTACTAACCTTATATTATAGTATTTACTAACAACTATAGGAAAACCTGAAAAGAATTATAAATATTTTTTAGTAAATGTAAGGGAGACTAAAGTAAAGTCTAGAATGAAATTGTAAGTATATTATTAATTACATTTTGTATATTGTATACTAACTAAATGTATAGTAATAATACTATAACAGAAGGTTCTCTTTTTAGTAGTTAATAGTAGTTTACTCAAACTTATAGTACTGTCCTTCTTATATACTAATTGAAAATTATAATAGTTCTAAGTGAACTTCTTAATAAGCTTAAAGAATTAGAGTAAGTAATAGGTAAACACATTGTCAAACATGTTCACACATACTTAGCTTATACTATTTATATTTCTAACATAAGTATGTAGTTTTGTGTTACTGTTTATATAATCCTTAACATTCTTATTATTTATATTTAAGTAAAGAAACTGTTAGTATAGTGTTACAATCTAATAAGCTTAAGATTACTAATTCTAATAAATAGAGCTGAATAGTATCTAGTACTACTAGTATATTTAGAGAAGAAATTAGTATAGAAATAAATAAGTTTGTACTTATGTACTAACTTACTAAAATTAGGCTTTGTGTAAGAAAGAAGTATAAGAGTCCTAACTCAGAAAACAATTATAAATTAGAGTATGTCTTCTACCAAGTTGTTAAATTAGGAAAATATTAATAGTATCTTAATAAATACTAGTATGTTAATGTTTTATAGAACTTTCTTAATAATAAAGGGGAAGAAATTCCTAAGAATGTACTAGTAAGTATTGAATGATTTTGTATTCATTTTATTTGTACTACTTACAGGTTTCCCTGACTAAAGTAACTTAGACTAGTAGTAACTAGAAAGAGTAGTATTCTTAGAGAATAAGTTTAGATACTAAATGTTGTTATGTTTATAATTTTCCTTTCTTAAATACTAAAGTCTAATACTAATCATACTACTATATAATAGTTAATAGTTCTGTATACATTTATCATCCTTAAGAATAGAAAGTAACCCAAGTTTGTATAGTCTAAAATAATACATGAATACAAATTAGAGAGAAGATTAATATAAGGACTTATATAGAGAACTTTTTTTAAACATATTATAAAAGAGTTAGAAAGATGTTAAATAAAATAAGTAACAGAAGTGAGAAATTATTACATAATCATATGTTATATAATAAGATAAGTAAGCAAACAAGTATTTTATGTTTAATAACTTGAATTATAGTAACTAATGTTTTACTAGAACTTATTTATATAAAAGATAGTAATTTATTAAAGTATAATACTTTATATAACTATTATAATCTCTAATCTAATACTCTTATATACTTAAAGATAGTAAGACTATATTGAATTCTTTTACTTGTTTACTGTTTGTTTACAATATAGTTACTAATGTTTAGTTCTAAACCTAATAAACTTAGATTAACTCTAAGACTAAACTTAAAGTCTAAGTTATAATAAGTTTAGTCTAATTAGGTCTAAAACAGGTTTAGTTCCAAGTCTAAAAAATACTATATTTTCCTAAACTAGACTAAACCTTAAGGACTAAAAACTAGACTTAGAACTTATGTTTCTATTTTAATACAAGAACACTTAGTTAAGTTAACATATAATTTAGAGTATTTACTCCTTACTTAATACATACATAAAGTAATAGAAATAAGTATTAAAATATAATAGAATTAGTTATAAAGTTGTAGGAAAATGTACTATAGTATTACAATTTACATATTTAGACTAGGTTAAACTACAATTTGTACTCTTTTTGTATTAGCTTTCTTTTTACACTTATAAACTTAGAAAGACTTACTCTCTATGTAAACAATACTCTTAAGAATACTTTAAAGATAGAATAGTTACATTCTCTAAATAATAATATTGTTTTACTACTACTTAATTTGTAAAAAGTACAAAAGAGTACTTCTACTAATAGTTACTATTATAACCTTTATTAAAATACTTTATACTTTAAGTATAAAAAAGCTATTACTATAGAAAAAAGAGACTTAAAGGACAACTCACTTAATAGTAATAAACTAAAGAGAGTTAGAAAGTACAAGCCTATTAAAACATTTACTATTAAGAGTATTAAAAAGGTTAAAGTATTTAAAGTACAGAATTCTAAACACTATTTGTTATAAAATACTTAAACTCCTTTACTCACATTAGAAACACACTCTTAAGTTAACTATAAGTATAAGTTTTACTAGTCTAAGTTATACTTAAACTAGACTTAAACTAGATCTTAAGTTTAATTTAATAGTAGTTTATAAAGGTTTAAGTTTAAGTCTCTTCTTTACTCAGACTATATAAAGAGATCTAAGTTATAGTCTAAGTAAAGGAGGAGTAGACTAGTTTAGAACTAAACTATAGTAACTATAGTTTATAAGGTTTAATAAAGTATTAAAAGTAGTACTCTACTATTAAAAGTAGAAGAAAGACAGATATAATATTAATTGTATTATATTAGCTTTCTTAAATTTACTATTATACTTCCTTATATTTAACTAAAGTGTTTATTATAGTTATCTCAAATTTGTTAACTAGAAAGGTAATGAATCTAATTTATTAATTCTTATAACTATTCTAAGTATAAGTATAGTCTCTTATTTTTGTCTTAACTCTTTATACTTTTATAATCTTATACAACTTTAGTACATTTATAATTATTTACTAGAAAGTAGGTTTATACTATATTTATCTTACTTAGTATTATACTAGAAAACTAAGTATATATAATTTGTATGACTCTACAAAGGTACTTACTAATCTAATATAATAGGACTAGTTATTTATATCTTTCTTTCAACCTTTTAATTTCTTAACACATTAAAAATACCTTTCTCTTAGAAAAAGTCTGTCTTATACAAATACATTAACCTTATCAAATATACTTTAAACAAATAGTTAAACTAGAATCTGTTAGTCTTTATAAAAGTAAGTTATTAAGTACTTTCCTACTTACACTTATACTTAATTATTATATAAGGTTAGAGATTTTAGTAATATTAATAAGAACACTAGAGAGTTTGAAAAGGAGGGAAATCTTTATTACAATAGTAGTATTACTATGATTATAGTAAAATATTCTTCTATTTACCTTACTAAGGTTATAAATTATTAGTACTATTTACTAAACACAAAAACAAAAAAACTAAAGTCTGAATTTGATTTATATACTATTTAATCTAAAGTAGTATATACATTTCTAACAAATCTTACTATCATTTTCATAAATATTGTTATATGTATAATTTGTGATTTTTGTTATACTAAATATACTCAAATACAAAATCTATTATAACTCAACTAATACTTAACTAAATTATATAATTTAAGTTGTAAAAAATATACTTTTAAAGTGTTTTTCATATTCTAGAAAAAATAAAGTAAAATAAGCAAAATTTAAGTAAGATACAATACAATATGTGAGTTTTCCTTATATTTTATATATATAAGTTTTCCTAACCTTAAAACTAATTATACAATACTATAAACTAATCTAAATAAAGAATATAACTTTATTATTAATTTACATATTAAATCCTAACTAGGATACAGAATACACATATAAGTATAATACATATTTAAGTTTGTTAAAATTAAGTATTTTCTCCTAACCTCTCTATACTTAAGGAAAGTTTTTCTAAATATTATTTATGTTTATAAATTCATTCTAAATAAATCAGACTAGTTTTAAACTGTTTTAATAAACTTAGTATAGATTTCTAGTTTAAATAAAGTAGAAAGTCATTATTCTATATACTACTTTAATAGTACTTCTCTAACTTATATAACTTTACTATAACTTATAAAAGTACTTATATTTAATATATTTTGTTTATAATAAATTTACAAACATAAATAATATTTAGAAGAATTTTCCCTAAGTATAAAAAGGTTAAGAGAAAATACTTAATTTTAGCAAACTTAAATATGTATTATACTTATATGTGTATTCTGTATTCTAGTTAGGATTCAATATATAAATTAATAATAAAGTTATATTCTTTATTTAGATTAGTTTATAGTATTGTATAATTAGTTTTAAGGTTAGGAAAACTTATATATATAAAATATAGAGAAAACTTACATATTATATTGTATCTTACTCAAATTTTACTTATTTTACTTTATTTTTTCTAGAATATGAAAAATACTTTAAAAGTATATTTTTTACAACTTAAATTATATAATTTGGTTAAGTATTAGTTGAGTTATAATAGATTTTGTATTTGAGTATATTTAGTATAACAAAAATTACAAATTACACATATAATAATATTTATAAAAACAATAGTAATAGAAATGTTTTTAGTATATTATAACTAGTTATTAGTAGTTAATAACAATTTAACTGTCTTTATAAAGTAATCCTTCTTATATACAAGTTAAGATTAATAAGAGTTCTAAAAGAGTTATTAGAAGAACTCAAATATTCTAAGTAAGTTAAGGGAAAATATATTATAATACATATTCTTATATACTTTATATATATTATATACTTTTTAAATAAGAGTAATTGTCTTTCTTATACTACTATTTTATCTTATTACTAATAATAGAGTTTATATAACTAAGGAAACTAAGAGTATTAAACTTTATAAAAACTTATTAAACAATTTATTATTTAACAATAAGTGTTCTAAAATGTTAAGAAGGGGAAAGTAATTAAAATAAGTTATAAAAAGTGTTTTTAGTTTTTTCTAGTCAGAGTATTTAGAAGAGACTAATTTTGTACTACTTTATTAACTTAAAGTAGTTAAAAAGTAGGAAGGAAAAAAGTGTTAAAGTTCTAATCTAATTAATAATAAAAAACTAGAGTACTTTTTTTCTTTCTAACTATTTAATATATAAATATACTTTTTACTTTAAAATTTATAAATTCTTTAATATTAAAGTACTATAAGAGTTTCTTAATAAAGACAGAGAAGAACTCTCTAATAACTTGTTAGTAAGTATATTATCTTACATATTTACATTTGTTTAATTTAAGAGTTTACTTATACTAAAGAATATAAATAAAAACTAGTAAGAATACTAGTAAGAGTATAAGATAGAAAATATAAAACTTAAATTTAAGTAAAAAAAAGCTTTATTTATATATTTTATTATACTATTCTTATTAGTATACTATATACAAAATATACTTAGAATCTTGTTTTTCTTATATATTCTAATTGTAAGATTGTAAGAAAGTATAGTTAGTAATAAACTTTAAGTACTAATAGTTAATAGTTATAATTTATAAAATTAGCTTTTTAAAGCTTTAACAAAGTTTTAAGAAAGAATCTAAACTAAAGTAAACTAACACTTACAAGTTTAAACTCTCTTAGTCTAGTATTTATTATATTAAAAGTATTACTATATTTCTTAAAATTTACTATCTTAATATACTTATTATTAAAAAGACATACTTTAACATTTACAAAGTATAACTAAAAAGTATTATTCTCCTCAACATTATATTCTATTATTTACTTTATTATAATATAATATGTTTAGAATTTACTTAATCTTAAATTATTATTTACTAAAAAGGAAATAACTATTTAGTTTATACTTACTATCAAGTATTAAATCTTAATATTAATTAACTATTAGAAATATAACTTACTTATATTATTAAGTCTGTATACATTAGACTATAAATGTTTAATACTACTTAGGGTTAGGCTT
>NW_006760396.1:2238434-2247744 GCF_000271605.1 Fomitiporia mediterranea MF3/22 | reverse complement strand
TAACCCTAACCCTAACCCCAAGCCTAACCCTAAGGAAACTCACTGTTTCTTACAAGAGAATTCTAATTGCTCTTAGTTCACTCAACTACTAACTAGGATAACCTAGTACTTGAGTGAGGGGTTAGGGGAAAAGAATCCCTTTTATTTAATAGTTAATATTATCTTTTATAAAAGTATACATGTGTTAAAATAAGACTATATAAGAGTATGTCTTAGATAATATAAACTACATTATAAGTAATGATAAATAATAATAAAATACTTTCTATTATATATTTTATATTTAAAACATACTTATATAGTATATATAAACTAACTAATTAATAGATAATAAAGTAAACTATAAGAAAGTAAGTTGAGTCTACTATCCCCTCTCTTTGTATAATTCCTCTAAGTCTCTCACATAACCTCTCTTTCTCTTTCTTAATAAGTTATAAGTTTTATACTCTCTACCTATACTTTATTTATACTCTACTATATTTATACTCTATACAGTTCTACACATTACATACATACATATAATATACTATAATACAAAACTTGACTTACTTGTCTAAGTATTTTAAACATAAATTAATATGTTATAAACACACAATCTATTATACTATATACAATCTAAACATTATATAATTATTATCTTAGTAATTATAATTATTAGTTTAGTAATAACATAATTTATATAAATAATGTTAAAACTATAATAAGTATTACTTACTATAATACTTAAATGCTAAAATATTCTATAATATTATAGAGATTATATTATAATAAATTAACTAATTATACTATAGACAAATGTTAAAAAGATTAATAAAGCAAACACTACTCTTTTACTATTAACATTATAATAGTACAAATGATTAATACTGTCAACAAGTATACATATGTTATAGTATAAATTGAATAATAATACATATAATAATATTATAGTTAAACAATTAATACTTAAAAACAAGTACATATATACTAAACAATATATTAAATCAAATAAATAAAACATTTAACATGTATTATAAACAATAATACAATTGTAAACACTATAATAACAATAATAATAATAATAATAATAATAATAATATAGATAGAACTAACAGAACAAATATAGAACAATATAATAACTAACACATATTATAGTTAAGTAATTATATGTAACATATTAGATTTAGTAGTTATATGTTAAATATTACAATTACTTATTAGATACTAAATATAATACACATATCTAAGATATACAAATGAGTACAAATATACAAAAGTATAATAAATAACTACAAACCAAAAAATAATGTTATAGAGTGTATAAACTAACTACACACAAAAGAATAATAATATAATGTGTAAATACTAATTACAGTATAAGACAAGTGTAAAAATTATAATTATTAAATAAATAATACTACTTTACACATTAATATAATAGTGTAAATACATACTAATAATGAATGAAAGAATTATATCTCTAATATACTTAAAACAATGTATTAATACAATTTAATTATACAAAACATGTTATTACAGTAACTGATTATATAATAAATTTTGAAGTTGTAATAGTAACATTAACTATATAGTATATATACCTTAACAAACAATTATTAAATTTACATTATAACAATGTAACTTGTAAGAGTAAAGTATTAAGCTAATAAGGTTATTATAATGAATAATACAAATATAATTATTATGAACACATTATTATAATAATTACAATTAAAAACAATCATAATATAATATGATTAAATAAATTAATAAAATGTTTAAACTATTATCTTAGACAGTATAATATAAAATAGGTAATAACAGATGTAAGCATACTTAATAGAACTCAGTGTATTTACTAAAAGTACTATATAAATAATAATTATAATGTTATTAAATGAATATTATACAGAAACAAACAAATTACTATATGTTTTTAACTGTTACAGTTCTCTACTCTCATACCTTCAGTTCTAAGAGTTCTACACCCTTCTATACTAGAACTCAGGACTTTTATCTCTTAAGAGTACTATCTATAAACTATATGTATACTAACTCTTACTATTACTCTTCCTTACTTTATTATTCTATTCCTTTGACTACTTCTTCATTCTTTGTTCATTCTATAGTTTCTTACCTTTTGTCTATCCCTTCATTCTTTATACCTTTATCTTTAACATTCCTTTCTTTTATTCTTTATAGCTTATTATTCTTAAGTAGCTTATACTCTCTGAGTACTCTTATATAGTTTAATATATATAAGTGTACAAGATCAGACTAGTTCTATAGTCTTAATCTTGTCTACTCTAAATAGTTCTATACTCTTAGACTTACTCTATATACTCTACTCTTGTCTTACTCTCTCTCTCTATCTGTTCTACAAGTTCTAACTATATTCTAGTATTTGTGTTCTATATTTCTGTTATGTAAAATAGTTATAGTCTAAGTCCTCTTACTAAGCCTTTAAGTCCCCTCTATACTGTTACTAACATTAGATTAAGACTACTTATTACTACTTTATAACTCTCTTACATTTTGAGTATTAGTACTTACTATTATGTTAATCTCTTTTCTTTGTTCTAACCCTTTTACATTTTTAAATTTTAAACTCTCTAAACCCTTTTTAAACTTTTGCCACCCTTCTTCTATTCATTACCCCTTTTAGTTTAGTACTGATTCCTTTGTAGTATAAATATAAACCCTTCTATACTAACTACTACCTCTACTGTCCTACTAGATTAGTAGTTACAAGTAGAACTAGCTTAATATGTATAAACCTCTATCTAAGAAGCCTTTACTAACTATATACTTTTAGCCCCTTTAGAACCTGTTCTAATTGTTCTGAAAGTTACAACCTGTTTTAGAAAGAAAGTGTATGTAGCTTACCCTTTAGACTTTAATAAATAGTACTTTAAGAACTTCTAGTACTAAGTCAAACTATATATAGTTACTACTTTGACTAATCTATCCTTAAATCTTAATTGTATCCTATTTGTCCTCTCCTTCATAAAGGAAGGTAATACAGTTACCTGAGTCTAGAACTAGATTGAAGACTATTAGATTAGAAGCCTGATCCAACTTTAGAACAATAAGTTATACTTAGAATTTATAAGACAGTTCTGTACTTCCTTTATTAATCTGAATAAGAAGTATAATACACAGAACAAGCTTGTGTCTTTGTAACAGAGCAAATGTTCTACTAATACCTTTTTTCAGGAGTTTAATATTCTAGTCTAAAAGGTAGGATTTATACTTAAGTTTGATAATGTTCTTATTAGAATACTTGAAAAAGCTCTTCACTTAGAACTAGTTAATAAGATCCTTAGAATAATGTTAGAACTGGTCACTTACACTGAGTAGAAGATACACACTATCTCCTTCAACTAAACTATAGCTTGAATGTGTTAAGTCTGTACAGAATACTTACACATGTGTTTAACTCTAACAGTTTTAAGCTCTTAGATTAATTTGCTTATAATTTGTAATTAATCTATTCTAATAAACATTAGAGAAGCTTAAAAGTAAGGAGTATACTTTACTTGTAGAAAGTCAGAACACTAAATTAAGGACTGTCTATAGAAGTAACAGTATATTTGTTAGATCATTAGAGTAATAATGAGTAATGAACAGGATTTGTAGTAAAAAGCCTTTTCTACAAATCTAGAAGTTACTTTAAAACTCTCAGACTCTGACTATATACTCTAAGATTTTGTAAAGGCCTAACAGTAAATGTAGTACTAAAGAGTTATAACTCAGATTTTTTAATGACTACTTTTGATTTAATAGACACTGTAGGATTAGAAGTAAATAAAGTAGAAAAAGTAGAAAAAGTAGAAAAAGTAGAAAAAGTAGAAAAAATAAATTAACAAAATTATTTATTAGAGAGAAAAAAGTTGAAAACAAAAGTAAATAGTTCTCCTATTTCTCCTGATTCTTTTAATTCTTCTCTTTACACTTTATCTGAGTCTAAATCTGTATAATCTAACCTACTACTTTTGTGTTCTAAGATCTTAGAATGTTTAGAATACTATCTAGCCCTATTTACTACTCAGTAGTTTGTCTATAGTATTAAGTAGAGATAGTCTCAGCTGAGTTTACAGCTGAGGACATAAGTCTATCCTTGTTGAAAGAGAGAGGTTAATAAGGAAATGTTAGTGTATATACTTACTCTCTCAAACAATAAGACTGTACAAGCTTATTAGGAAAAAGTCTAAATTCTTGTACTACCTTATAATAGTATAAAATAAGTGAAAAAAGTAAAAAAAGTAAAAACACTTGGAACAGATCTTAGTTTCTGAGAAAGTACTATAATTTATTATAAAGTCTGAAAGGTTTGTATAATTTGTAAACATAAATAAGAGTTATTCTCCTTAACAATATATAAAATGTATTATAATGGATCTCTAAAATTATAAGGTTATATTACTCTTGTTAATTATGACAAATATTATAATTGTTTATAAAGCTCTTAAATCATTTTAATATCTTAATAATAGTTATTTTCTCTTATATCTGTTTGTTATTAAAATAAAAGTTTATAATTATATTAAAATATTATATAAATACATTATAATCTACAACAATTAGGAGTGAGACAAATTGTAAGATTAATTAGCTAAGAGTGTAGGTGTGAGTATTGTCAGTATGAGTAGGTAACTAGATTAAGGAGATGGATACACTGTAATAGTGTATAGTAAGTAAGTAGTATACTAGAGAGTGTTGAATAAGTTAATTTGAACTGTAGGCAAAGCTGTATCTGTATGTACACACTATATACTCTAACTATATCTTACAATTAGAGGTGTGGTGAACTGAACCATTAACTAAGGAGTGTATTCCTAGAGTGTTCTAGCCTAAAGGGAGAGCTACACTTGTGAGACAGGTTTAGAGTGATTAGTAAATGACAACAAGTAAGAAAAGATGAACACACTGTGACAGTATACAGTAAGTGTGAGTAGTACATACAGATTAAGATTTAGAGTGTTAAACAAGCTGATTCAGACTGTAGACAAAATTGTGTCTGTGTGTGTGTACTCTATTGTCTATAAACAGTATCTAATAGAAGGTACTGTGAACTGATTGTAGATTGTAAAGTGTATCTCTAGGACATTCTAGCTTGAAGGGAGAAAGTAATGTGTAAAGTGTAGACAGACTCAGCTTAGAAGGGGTGAGTAGTAGCTACTATGTCTGTTATTCAAAATAGTGTTATAGACAGTACTAGGGAATGTAAAGGTACACAGTGTAAGTCTATTAAGGGTTTTGTCAAGTATAGAATAGTAGGTAGGGAAGGAGAGTGTGTGTAGGGGTTAGAGAGAGGATTGTCTCTTAGGAGTGGTTGTACATAGACATTGTTACAAGTATGTACTTGTTAATTACTGTTTACACTACAGAGTAGGAAGAATGTATAGAATTATTAAAGAAGTCATTCAGTATTAGTCAACAATATGAATGTGTGAATGTAAATGTAAAAGGAAGGTGAGTGTAAAATAAGAAGAACAATAGAGGAGAGGTAACACAAACAGTAGAGTAAGGAGTAGGAGGGATGAGAGGGATAAAAGACAAAAAGTTGGGAGGAGATGGATAAGCAACTATTGTGTAGGTTATTATAAAGTAGACTGACTACTTATACTTTATGTTAAAGGACAGTATAGTTAGCTTAGTAATATTATCACACAATCTGAGACTCAGTATAGGCATTATAGTAGTAGGTTAGAGAGATGAGTGTAGTAATGTTTATTACCTATGTTATAGCAAGTACAGAGTGCCTACTAGTAGAATGCTTACAAGTAAAGGACTTGATTAGAGAGAACAGAAGTAACAACATAGTATTAGAGGCAGAGAGTTAGAAAGATAGTAAAGGTAGGAGTAAAGGAGTGACAAAGAGAAATGTGTCATTATATGCTCTTAATCTTCAGCAGTTGATTATATAAGCAACTATAATACAAGTTGTCAACTGATAGAACATTTCAATTATTGTATTTAAGTATAAAATAAAATAATTTATCTACTTTGTAATATAGTAAAAAGTAATATAACATGTATATAGCCTTCTAAACACACTAATGTAATTATTACAAGTTAATGAAATAACTTTTACAAATATTGTAAACTATTTGTATAGATAGTCTAAGTATGACACACATATTATATACTTATAGTATACTTTTATTAAGATAATAGTAATACAACAAGTACTCTTATACTATTATATACATTAATATACTTTTTACATAAATTATAAGGTAACAATTATTATTCTTATATTCTTATATTGTAAATATTACCCTTTCTTTGAAATTATAATAAAAATGTAATACAAGCATAATACTTTAGACTATTATACAAAGTTAGTATAATACTTGTAATAGATTGTATTCATCCATAACACTTACTTAGCCTTTATATACATTAACATGTCTATTACAAACTTTACAATTGATTTACAAGTCTTGTAATTACTTTACAATATATATACAATACTTATGTTACTTTACAAAGTTTACAATATATTATAAGAAATGTGACTTTTTCCTGATACTGTACATTCCCTTCAGAATAAGTAGTAGTTCATCTGAGGATGTTCTAAACACTAGCTCTAAGTCCTTGTCCTCTTAGCTCCCTTCTCAGGATCCCCCTAGATCTGAACAACAACTCTAGTAGACAGTAAATGTACTAGTTTATACATTAATAAGGCCTTTGTGTAGGAACACTACCTCCCTACTTAATACATTCTACTTCTAATCCTAGTATACAATGTAGACAGAACCTTAAACCAGAATGGTTGAATCACCAAGTTTGTCCAACTACAGATGACCATTTAGGATTATAAGGAAAGTATTGAGTTCAGAGTCACTAACCTTAGAAAGACAGATGTCTTCATTAGATTCAAATGGTTCAAGGCTTACAACCCTACTATTAACTAGTTGAAGTAGACACTTATGTTTAATCAGTGTTCTGAGTCTTACAACTACCTTGTACTACTGTTCTAAGTAAATACAAATACTTCTAATGTTACTAACAGTTCTAATAAAGGTGACTAGTTGTTCTTCTTTAACTAGGATAAATATATGGATACATATTCTAGTCAAGGTAGAACAGAGTCAATCTAAAGAATGTCTGTAACAGAACCAGTCTAGAACCCTCTTAGAACAACTCTACTCTAGAATGTATGTAAACCCAGCCTACCAGATTTTGTCTAAGAGTTCTCTAAAGTCTTTAGTAAAGAGGAATTTAACCAGCTTTCTAAATACTATTCTTAGGACTATACAATTGAATTGACTAAGGGTTTCCAACCTAAGGATTGTAAGGTCTACCTACTCAACAGAGATGAGTAGGAGGTGCTTAACAAGTTCCTTTAGGAAAATCTTCAGAATGGCCAGATCTGACCCTTAAAGTCTCTTATAGCCTCCCCTTTCTTCTTTGTCAAAAAGAAAGATGGAAAGCTTTACCCAGTTTAGGATTATTGTTGTCTTAATAAGAGTACTGTTAAAAACAAGTACCTACTCCTCCTGATTCAGGAGCTTATTAATAAGACACATACATTCAGAGTTTTTACTAAGTTGGACATTTGATAAGAGTACAATAATATTTGGATCTAAGACAGAAATGAGTAGAAGACTATGTTTTGAACTAATTACAGATTGTACAAACCAACTATAATGTTCTTTAGACTAACCAACTTGCTTACAACATTCTAGTCATTCATGAATTACATTCTTACAGGTCTGATTGACTCAGAACATGTTAGTGTGTATTTGGACAACATTCTGATCTTTACCTAAACAGTTAAGTACTATTACTAACTAATCTAAACAGTTCTATAACAGCTCTAAGATAATAAACTGTTCCTCTGAGAAGTAAAGTACTCTTTTACACAGGAGTCAGTAGATTATCTGAGCTTTGTAATCAGTAGAGGAGAGGTCTGTATGAATCTGACAAAGGTAACTGTAGTTCAGAACTGGTTACAATGTAAGGATTTGATTTACTAGTTTATATTTTATTACTACTATATTACTGATTGTGTCAGATCATTACACAGTAGGACTCACAAGTGTATATATTCTTATTATAGTTAGTTACACTTTCTCCTCATGTATTTACACATGTATACCTTTATAAAAGACAGTATTGACTACTAGGTAAAGGGGATTCTTTTCCCCTAACCCTCACTCAAGTACTAAGTTATCCTAGTTAGTAGTTGAGTGAACTAAGAGTGATTAGAATTCTCTTGTGAGGAACAGTAAGTTTCCTTACATATTTTTGACTGTACCCACCTAGTACTGAAACCCCTTGCTGGATACTGAGGAACTGAAGGGTCTGATCAACCCTAGGTCTCCCTTATTATCTAGTACCTATCAGGAATTTTAGTGAGTAAAGTTACAATTTTCAAGTAGAAACAGAGACTACTTACTAGATTAGCCTCTAGTAGGTTCACAATACTTTGGAACACTGTAGAATGCTTCTAGAACACATTAGTACATATTAATATAGACTAGTGCTAGATACACTAGAGGTTCACATTGATTGGATGGGTCAAGGACTAGGCATCTGTAACAGTAAAAAGGAACAAACAAGTGTGTATCAAATTTACAAGTAATGGACAACAAGATTATCTATTGAATATTAGTTACAATGTGGCCACCAAGCCTTGACTAACAATTCCTAGAGGGTACCCAAGTCTGGATATTAATACTAACATGCTAGGAAGTAAGTCCTTGTCCCTTGTAAGCTAGAGACAACCTAATGAACCTATACTAGGTGATAAGTCCTTGTTTACACAAGGCTGGAGGCAACCTAATAAACTAGTACATACTAATAATGTAGAACTAAGGCATGTAACTATACTAGCACATATAGTTAGACAAACACACACTGTAGAGTAAACACTAGCAAGTATTAACACTACTAGGCTTAGAGAAATAACAAACAAAGGTACAGAGAGTGGAAATGCTTAGACAATTGTTCTTAAGGATTCAGACAGTTGAGTTCAGGATAAACAGGTGATTGGATTTGAGGATTCGTCCAATTGAGTACAAAAGGTTAAGTTTGAGGATTCAACTCACTAAGTACAGGCAATTGAGCTTGAGGATTTGCTCTATCAATTTCAGGCTACTAAGTTTAAGGATTCACTTGATAGAGGACAGGTGATTTGGTTTAAGGATTCACCAAGTTGATATAGAGAGTTAACAGTAAGCATTGAGGAGTTTGTAAGCTAGTACAAGAGTTACAGAGTGTATATAGTCAGTATTAGTGAGAGTGTGGATGAGTATCTAGTAAGCACACTTACTTTAGTAACAGAAACAACATTGACAACAGTAATAGTAGAGGGTAA
>NW_006760396.1:2229182-2238059 GCF_000271605.1 Fomitiporia mediterranea MF3/22 | reverse complement strand
ACTAGCACATATAGTTAGACAAACACACACTGTAGAGTAAACACTAGCAAGTATTAACACTACTAGGCTTAGAGAAATAACAAACAAAGGTACAGAGAGTGGAAATGCTTAGACAATTGTTCTTAAGGATTCAGACAGTTGAGTTCAGGATAAACAGGTGATTGGATTTGAGGATTCGTCCAATTGAGTACAAAAGGTTAAGTTTGAGGATTCAACTCACTAAGTACAGGCAATTGAGCTTGAGGATTTGCTCTATCAATTTCAGGCTACTAAGTTTAAGGATTCACTTGATAGAGGACAGGTGATTTGGTTTAAGGATTCACCAAGTTGATATAGAGAGTTAACAGTAAGCATTGAGGAGTTTGTAAGCTAGTACAAGAGTTACAGAGTGTATATAGTCAGTATTAGTGAGAGTGTGGATGAGTATCTAGTAAGCACACTTACTTTAGAACAGAAACACATTGACAACAGTAATGTAGAGGGTAATGAGACACTTAAGACCCTTTTAGACAGTAAAGAATACAGCCAGGACTTGAAGGACAAGAGTAACAGACAAGGCCAGAAGAGTTAAACATTAGAATTACAGAGATCTGATGAGGAACAAGATTTCTAGAAGGTAAGGAAGACCTTCAGACACATTATAAGAGCTAGAGTGATTAAGATAGACATAGGACATGTTAGCCCATTCCACAGTTCAATAGACATTAAAGATTTGAATAAGAGAACATACAAGTTCAACAGAATGTACTAGGAAGAGGAGAAAGCAACTCCTTCATCAAACAAGAGCAGACTTGATAGTATAGTAACAGAAAAGTGTGAAATGCTTCAGGCAGGCTACAGAACGAAAGCCAGACATACTATAGTACTTACAGACAATAGAGATCAAAACTATCAATCTAAGAGTGTAGAAGAAACACTCAAGAGTCCAGACAAATGATCATATTTGTAGAAAGTAAAAGGAAAGCACAAAGCAAGAGGAATACACAAAGTGTAAGGAACAGAACAAAAACCAGAACTGCCAAACATTCAATACAATTGTGAAATTGATTCAGACTATCTAAGCAAAACAGACATCACATTTACAGAACAGTACTTTAAGGATAGTAAAAGTGAACACAAATTGGAACTATAAGGATCAGTACTTGATCCAGAGGGTAAAAATCAAGCATACACTCACAAAATCAAGTGTTTAACCTCATACATAGTAGATATCAACTATACATTACACAGGAGCAATGTACAGGAGTACTACAATGGATACAACACCCTAGCCAGGTCTAGGAATCAGAGAGAAAGTGAAATACCTGGATATATACAGTCTTAAATAGAAATACCAAGTTTTTCAGGACATCAGAGTACCCCTCACAAAAATAAAAGGAACAAACAATCCCATAGCAATACTTCACAATTGAAAACAGTTCCAGGCAAGGCATACACTAGTAGTATTAGTGAGAACAATATTGATTCAGAGCACAGTAAACTACACAGTTCAAAGCTATATATTAAGCACAGTAAGTATAAGAATAGCTCAAGTAGTAGTTCAAGAACAAACACAAGTTCAGACATGTGAACAACACATTTGAAAGGGCAAATTCAGTATATTCAAGACTCTATGAGACTACAGCACTTAGGCATCATACTACAAGCATTCAGTACAGGAATAAACATTGTAGAAAGTCTAAACATTGAGATAAACAATTGTATAGTATATACAATAACATTTTACACTCAAAAGCACAGGCATACAGTGTAGAAAGGATTCTACAAGACTACAGATACACATGGCACATAGAAAGGACTAGGAAACACACATACAACTATTGTTTCAAGGAATCTAAGATGTTACAAGTACAAGGCAACACATATATAGACATTTTAGAGACACTACTACCAATTCTTAGAGCCACAAATCAAAACAACACTCTTAAGAAATACAGGCTGTTCACAGACAACAGGAATGTGTACCAGGACATTAGGAAAGGACCTGAGAATGTTAGACAATCAGAATATAACCAGCCAGATAGTATTATAGTTTACAAAGCAATACAAAGAGTAAACTGTATAAGCAGGACAATCTATCAAGCATTACTAGACTATAAACTACAACTACTCTTGGATACTAAGAAATATTTCAACCCAAACAATTCACACAGGTATTCTATTAAGTTAGAAGGCTACATCACACATTAGAAGACAGAAATCAACACATTGAGCAAGGCAAAGTGTATATACATTAAGAATAAGATAATACCACTTTAGAATAAGTATTAGGCATGGAAATATATTGACAGTAATAGAAAGACACAGACATACACATACACAGTTGATTCTATTCAGTACAGGAAAGTATTTGAAAGTAAAGAACTGCTTCAGACAATTTCAGGATCAGGAGAATGTTCAGACATTCAGGTATATCAATTCTACAACATTAGAACACACATTTCCATCTTCAGGATTGAAGAAACAGTTAGTAATGAGTACAATCAAAGTAATTCACATAGAACATTGTTTTATAAGGTACAATTGGATGTTATACTATGGAACTATTCAGTTCATGATGAAGAACTGTTGGAAAACAGCAAAACCAGTTTGGAACACAAGGATATATTGTACAGAACACAGTTTCAGAAGAACATAAAGTATTACATTACAAAATACACCTTCAGAGAGCCAGGATTCATTAGAATAGACTCAGAATACTTTATTAGATGTAGTATGGACATCACAGGCACTCAAACGGATGTGCTAGCACACATATACTCAGGATACATAGTAAGAATTGTGTTATTCAAGCTACAGGATGACAATTACAATCTACAGAATGTAAAACCACTACAATCTATGTAACATAATGATAGTAAGACACTATTGAGATCAGGAACAGATACACATTGTATAGAACAAAGTACAGAAGTTTAGAGGGTGACTTCAAGCTAGAGAACAGGTTTGGAACCCAGACAATCCACTCAATCCACTCAATCTGCTCAAACAGATTATCACACTGTTTTAAGGGAAAGTAAAGGCAATACACATACAGCCAGCAAAGATCAAAGCAATAGTGAATTAGCAATGATCAAACAGACTATTCAAGCATTCAGGCATGATACTTCAATGCTACAGAAGGAAACAGAGCATTAGGACACTCTAGGACATCTATTAGACAATGATACAGTTCAATCTACTCTAGAAATGAGTAGTTACAATCAGTTTGATGTACAAAAACATGTAGAAGACCTCTCTAGACACCCTAGAAAGGTTTCAGAACTATACCAGACGTTTTACACTGAAAATAAAGTCATATTTCAATGAGAGGGCAAGAGGCACATGCATTACATTGTATACACACTCTTTAAGCATACAATCATGTTTGAACATACAATTTTCTTACATGGATTACTATAAAACAATTTTGCAAAGGACTTTGTAGGACTAGACAGTATCAGTACTACAGGACACAGGACACATGATAGGTACACAAGGAAAGAATACATTAGAACAAGGACAAGGACACAGAAAGACAGGAAGTCAATGCTAGAACATATTGATCCACACATGGATTTGCCAAATAAACAAGGAATTGGCAGCATACACTCAGGACTTTAGGCAGCACTACTGCACATATAGACAGGACTTTTCATTGAGACATACATGGAACAACACAGTATACAGACAGTTATGACACTCAGGAAAGTAGAGAACACTACTTAGACACATTGTGATAGAACATCACACTATGAGACATTGAAAGTATACTCAGACAATTCAGGAATCAAATTAATCAACTTACAAAGACACAAACAAGTTGAGACACAAGGAAACAGTATGAGAATACAGCAGGACATTCATTACACACAGAGATACTGTGTATATAAACACATATCTAGTAATATTAGGCTCATACCTTACAATCTTATTAAATTCAAGACAATATTCTCATTCAAAGACAAACATTACACTCTAGGTTACACTCTGCAATTAGTATTCAAACATCAGACTCAACAGGATATTCAGTTTTGCATCACAGTTGGTTATTGTACACAAAAGAGTACACATTTGGACATATTCTATCAATACAAGTACAAGGCATTACATTTGCAGGAACTAGTCTATTGGAAAAATCAAGGACATAGCAGAGGAATTTTGGAATACATCTCTACTATGTGTTATTACATTACTATCCTACAGGAACAAGAATTTACACAAGGTTAGTTAGAAGCTACAACACTAATACATTCTATTAAGGAAGAAGGCTATAACTTTGTTGATCAGGGATTTACCTCTGCACTTCCTAAAGATGTAGGAGAAGAGAATATTTGCAATTACTATGCTGCCAGAATTTCTACTTCTATACATATTGATCTACACTACATGTCTCAGAATACTCAAGAGTTAAAACACTATATCTCCCCAGGAACTCCACCAATTCTCTTCAAAAAGTGTTATATTAATAGTGACAATCAAGAGGCAACTTTTCTACTAAATGACTATACAGTAATATTGACTATGTTTAATTCTATTAATGTTTTATCTAGTTTCACATAGTTTAGAACATGCTACTCACTGTCCAGAACACTACTACCATCTCAATACACACTAGATTGACTTCAGATCAGTTCAGAGAGGCAGTAATACATTACAAGGATGTTTCCCATATGTATGAGCAAGGTATTTTATTATTTACTTGTTACTAACTGTTACTTTAAGTAAGTTCACTACCTTTTCTACTGATTTTTAGTATTTAGGACTAAATGCTAGAGGGTGAGTGTAAGGATTTAATTTACTAGTTTGTATTTTATTACTACTACATTACTGATCACATCAGATCATTGTACAGTAGGACCTACAAGCACATATATTCTCATTGTAGTTAGTTACACTTTCTCCTCATGTATCTACACATGTATACCCTTATAAAAGACAGTATTAACTACTAAGTAAAGGGGATTCTTTTCCCCTAACCCTTACTCAAGTACTAGGTTATTCTAGTCAGTAGTTGAGTGAACTAAGAGTAATTAGAATTCTCTTGTAAGGAACAGTGAGTTTCCTTACACACAACCTTAGAACCTGAAACAGGTCCAAGCATTCCTTAGGTTTGTAAACTACTACTAACACTTTATTTAAAGCTTTAGTACTATTGTCTAGCCCCTTCACAATCTCACCAGCAAAGATGTTCCTTAGTAATAGGATGATCAGTAACAGTCTGTGTTTGAGTCCCTTAAGTAGGCTATTACTAGCAAGCCTGTATTAACAGTTCTGACAGTTGTGAACAAGTTCCAAGTTGAAGCCAACTCTTCTAACTTTACAAATAGAGTAGTACTGTTCTAGTTCATTAATAGAAAGTAGTGTCTGATAGTGTTCTGATCAGAATCCCTCTCTGTAACAGAACAAAACTACCCTATTTATAACAAGGAACTCTTTACAATTGTCTGTTCCTTAAAGGAGTAGTGTTAATATCTCCTTAGTACTATATAAAAGTTTGAGATTTAGAGTAATCACCTTAATCTCTAGTACTTCTGAGCACCTCAGAAGCTCAACTACTACTAAGTCTACTAGATGTTAGAACTGTAGGACTTTGACTTTGTACTGACTCACAAACTCAGAACACAAATGACAAAAGCTGATTTACTCTCAAGACAAGCAGGTTATGAAAGGAGAGAGAATGATAATGAAAATCTTGTTCTCCTAGACAATTCCTGTTTTGTATCTAAGACAATCTAAGAGATCCAACTTGAATCTGAGGATGTTGACTTTGTTACTTATATACAGTAAGCTCTAAGACACACACACAACTAGGTTGTAGTAAAGTAGTTAGAGAAGCAGGCTAGGAATTAGGAGGAGGATGAGGATGGACAGGTTTACTAGAAAGGCTAACTGTATGTTCTAAAGGATCAGAAGCTGTAGGAGGACATTGTCTGAGCTTATTATAATAATCTGACTATAGGACATTTAGACTAACACAAAACACAGGAACTCATTACTCAGAACTACTAGTAGCCTAGAATATAGAGGGAAATTCTAAAGTATGTAACTGGTTACAATATATGCTAACAGACTAAGACCTACTAGACAAGGGTTTAGACTCTCCTACATCTGTATTGAATCCTAAATCACTCTTAGGAAGAAGTTTTGGTAGACCTGATTAGTAAGCTACCTGAGTCTTAAGGTTACAACACTATTTACATGATTGTTGACTAATTCTCTAAGCAAGTCCATACAGTTCCAACCTGAACAGAACTTACTTCTGAAGGTATAGTGTACATTTATTAGGATTATGTCTTCTAGTTGTACAGACTCCCTTAGAAGCTCATTTATGATTACAGACCAAAATTTGAGTTGAAATTCATACAGGACTTGTATACACTTCTTAGAATTCAAGAGAACCCTTCCACTACCTATCACCTGTAGACTGACAGTCAAACTGAGTAAGTCAATCAGGAGATTGAACTCTACCTCTGAATGTTTATTAATCATTAGCAATTAGATTGGTCTGAATAGTTAGCTCTGACAGAATTTGTGTACAATAACTAGTAACACTCTATAACAGGACAGTCCCTGTTCTTCCTTAATCATGAGAGACATCTGTACCAGGAGACAGTTCTGAACCAGAACAGTAGTTCTGAATCTGTAACAGACTTTACAGAATGGATGTACAGAATCAGGGAGGATGTATAAGCTCTTTTAGAAAAGGTAGTACAAGTTATAAAGTAGAACTATGATTGGAAGAGGTCTGTAGCCAAGGATTAATAGCCTAGTAACAAAGTTATACTAGAAGCTACTAACCTGACCACAGATTACCTAATGAAGAAGTTGGACAACAAGTACTTTAGACCCTTTGTTATTAAAAAGAAGGTTAGTACCTCTGTCTACAAACTCCAACTTCCAGCAACATAGAAGCACATACACCTAGTGTTTAACAAGGTTCTACTGTCTCAGTACTATGATCCAGGTTTTCCTTCATAACAAAGACCCTTACTGCCTCTACCAGAACTCATCAGTTCTGAACCAGAATACAAAGTAGAGTATATAGTAGATACTAAGCTAGTACACAGAAAGCTCAAGTTCCTTATCTACTAGAAGGGATACTCAGTTGAAGAATGTACTTGAGAACCTGCTGAGAATCTTACTCATACTACTAAGGCAATCTGAGACTTCTATCAACTTTATCTGAGTACTCTGTATTAACTCTGTATTACAGATTTCCAAACCCTACTATTCTGACCTATACCTGAGCTACTAACCAAGCCCAATGTTTACTAATTAGAACAATTGGTTTTAGAGGGGGGGTGATGTTATAGTTCTCTACTCTTGTACCTTCAGTTCTAAGGGTTCTACACCCTTCTGTACTAGAACTCAGGACTTCTGTCCCTCAGGGGTACTGTCTATAGACTATATGTGTACTAACTCTTGTCACTACCCTTCCTTACTTTATCATTCCATTCCTTTGACCACCCCTTCATTCTTTGTTCATTCTATAGTCTCTTACCCTTTGTCCATCCCTTTATTCTTTGTACCTTTATCTTTAACATTCCTTTCTTTCATTCTTTATAGCTTATCATTCTTAAGTAGCTCATACTCCCTGAGTACTCTTGTATAGTTTAGTATATATAGGCATACAAGATCAGACTAGTCCTGTAGTCTTGATCTTGTCTACTCTAGGTAGTCCTGTACTCTTAGGCTCACTCTATATACTCTACTCTTGTCTCACTCTCTCTCTCCACCTGTTCTGTAAGTTCCAACTATGTTCTAGTGCTTGTGTTCCATATTTCTGTTGTGTAGGATAGTTGTAGCCTGGGTCCCCTCACTGAGCCTTTGGGTCCCCCCTACACTGTTACTGACATTAACACAAAAACAAAATATTCATTCATAGTTATAAACAATTATTAATAAAAGATAATGAGCACAAACAAACCTTGTATATTATACATAATGTGTACTTATCTACTATAATGAACAAAATACACATTATATAAGTTGATGAATGTTAACAGTAACAAAGATATAATAGTAATAACATTTAAATTACTCATTATAAAACATAATGAATGTTACACACTACTTTAAAATACTAATAATTAGAAATTGAACCACAAAAGTAATTACAATTATTATATATAAATATTATATTATAACAATGATTAATAAACATTAAAGAAATATCCAATTCTTTGAAGAAATACCTTCTTGAATTGAAGGGGAGAAAATGGATAATATGTACGAAAAATTAATAACTAAATATAAACAACAGAATAGAAAGTATAACACTACAGACACTATGAAAAATAGAATAACAAAATGTACAGACTAAGCACTGACTAAGCAATAGAAGTTACAGACAGACATAACAGATCATAAAGGTAAATCATTCAGTACAAAGCAAAACTACATCAATCAGAACTAAATAATGGAAGTCAACACAATACACAATTGAACTTCAACATTAAATAAATAATAATTCTACTACAAAACAAATGCTCATACTTGGTGAATAATATTAATATGATAATATAATTAACTTAACAGTGTTTAATACGAAAATAAATAATATACAGACAATTATCATATCATATAACAAAATAATTCATTAATTCAGACTATAGTTCATGGATAAAAGTGATGAATAACGAAAATAATACTTTGGAACATACATAAAACAATAAATAATATATCCATAGGATAATACAAATATAATTGCAATATAATTCACAACTACAACAAACAATACACAGATAATAACTATATAAACAAGTATGGAGTGTATACATATAATTAAATAAAACTATTAAATCGATTCTTGTACAAACAATTAATTTGCCCTCACTGTGTGATTAATACAAGTGTAAACAGTATTATAACACTATGAATTACATTGGATAGATA
>NW_006760396.1:2213439-2229084 GCF_000271605.1 Fomitiporia mediterranea MF3/22 | reverse complement strand
AATGATTCAAATAAAATAAATAAAACTGATATATAAAACGTTTTACCTAGCAAACCAATTAACAAATAAAACATTGAACAAATACTACAATTGTACATAGCACTAGATTAACTAAATAACACTAGGAGACAATTATAGTAAACATAATCTAATATATCACTTATATACAGATTGTGTTACAATACATCATTCTTTGCAAAAAAGAAAAAGTGAAGAACAATAGCTATAACATACACATATATATATACAATACTATGATTGCAACAATTCACAATAACATTGTTAATGATAAATAATACAAACACATGTTAGTAATGATTTACAACAGATAACTATGTTGGCTATTAAAGAAACAACACAACAGATTGTATAGTTACTCAGGATGTATCAGAAACAATCAATTAACAAACATAATGTTAATAAATTAATACACAGATATAAACAATAATGTAAAGCAAACGAACAAACAGTACATTCATGATATAATACATATATGATACACCTAGACACATAGTGAGATGCCTACAGCCAGACATAACATCTATACAACAAATATACATTAGCATAAAACCTTATTGATCTCAGAATGAAGCAATCTGGCAAAAACAAATATTATGTACTTTGTATTTGTCTATATTACTGTTAGCTAGTTGTTTTAATTTGTAGACAAATCTTGTTCCAATTATATTTGTGTCTGTTAGTAGGTATGTGTATTCTGTAAGGATTTGATTTACTGGTTCATATTTTATTATCACTACATTACTGATTGTGTCAGATCATTGTGTAGTAGGACCCACAAGTGTATATATTCTCATTGTAGTTAGTTACACTTCCTCCTCATGTATCTACACATGTTGTTAAGAAAGGGGAAGAGAGGTTATGTGAGAGGCTTAGAGGGATCACACAAAGAGGGGGGATAGTGGACTCAGCTTGCTCTCTCACAGCTTGCTTCATTGTCTGTTGATTAGTTAGTCTATATATACTATGTAGGTATGTCTCAGATGTAGAATGTATGATGGAAGGTATTCTATCATCGTTTGTCATTGCTTGTAATGTAGTTTATATCATCTGAGACATACTCTTGTGTAGTCTCATCTTAACACTCCCCTTCAAACTCTTACTAGGTCTAGTAGACTTGTAAGATGTTTGCTTACAGTATGTATAGATAGTTTAATCATTATAACTGTATTGTACAATTGTTCGTTTGTGTAACACATTTATAACTTGATGTAGTTAATAATAATAATATTAGCATTGTAGTAATGCATTGTCTGTTCTGTGTACTGTCTGTTCCGAATGTCATCCACTTTGTGTTAAGTTTGTCCAATGTTATATTGTTTAAGTATATTTAATTAGTTCGTTCGTTTGTAATATATTGTTCAATAACAGCATTGTTATCACAATAGATTGTTTGTAAATGTTATTAAATAATTTGTAAATGCTTCAGAGACCTGCAGAATCTTGTCAGCATGTGTAGGTATGTATATACACATATTTAAATTATAAATGCAATTGCTCGTTTCGTTTTATTGTTTGTTATTCAGTCATATTGTTTGTTATTAAGTTTATTTGAGTACTCTAGTAATTTCCTTTTACTTTGCTGTGAAACTAATGAATTATGCTAGTAAAATGTATATTCAATGTTGCAATAATATCCTTCTTTAATCATTGCTGTCCATGTTTGTCTACATTTGTATATACATTAAGCATTCAGTAATAACTGATTTATGTCTTCAGATTGAAGCTTTGCATTGATGGTATATTATAGTATCAATAAACTAGTAGTATAGGGTTATACTCAAAAGGACAGAATAGATTTCTATTCAGACAACCTATTTGCTCTAGTTACAAAATTAACTATAGTACAATTATTATTAAGCTAAACAGTGTCTAAAGACTACAAAATACATTAAATAAATGTAAAATCTGTATATCTTTACAGAGAATTAAACAAAGGCAAACATATCTACATGAGATCTCTACTAGGTAAATTACTAAACAATATCAAACCTGGTCAAGTGCTAAAATTAAATAAAGTACTATACAGACTAAAACAAGTAGAACAATAATAGTATAAGAAAATTACAGATATACTATACAAAATAGGATTGCAACAAGCAAACTATGACAACACTATATTCTATAAGAAAAGGTATAACAAAACAATATTAATAACATTCATACACATTAACAATATTACTATTATTAGTGAATACATTACTATAGTGAATACATTTAAAGAAGTGTTAAAACAATATGTTACATTCACAGACAGAAACAAAATACACTAGCTTCTAAGAATTGTAATCCAAAGAAATAGACAATAGAGAACAATCTACTTACAGTAAAGACACTATATTTAGAGCATAATACAATACTTTAAGCTCAAGAATGAAAAACCACTACAAACTCCTATAATGCTTAAGACATACTTAACAAGTATGAATAATACAATTGACAATGAACAATTTATACAAACAATACTATATATGAATATGGTAGGATCATTACACTATGTAGCAGATTGTACTCAGCCAGACATTACATACATTACAGGCCAATTAGTGTACTATCTACAACAACTGAATATGAGCCACTACAAAGTAGTGAAACATTACTTCCAGTACCTAAAAGGAACTACAAACTACTGGCTTCATCTTGGAGGCATGAATACACTAACTATATGAGAGTACTGTAACACTGACAGATGAATGACAGAAGGACACCAATCAATTAACAGATATGTATTCCAGCTGGGAAAGCAAACAATATCTTGGTCAAGCAAACAACAGAACCTAGTACCACTATTGACTTATGAAGCAGAGTTGCAAGTGCTGGCATACACAACTCAAGAGGCCATTTGGCTCAAACAACTCACTGAGGAAGTACTACAGACAGAATCAGTACTCATTACAGTCTATTACAACAATCAGGGAGCAATACAAACTGTCAAATCCAAGGAGATCACTTTCAACACTCAAACGAAACACCTTGATTTGCAAAAGGACTTTGTCCACTGTTACATTCAGAACAACTATGTTAACATATGTTAACATGTATTATGATCAATAATACAATTACAGACAATACAGTATTAGTAAAATAATTAATACACATACAAACAGAACAGACACAGAACTATGATACATGTATCAGATACACAATACAAGACATGTATCAGATATGCAATAAGTATTGGATATGAGATAATAATACATTGAATATCTAAGACATACAGACAGATGAATAATATAAAAACAAACAACTTATTAACTAAATACATATTATTATCAGGGTCTACACCCTCATTACTCATGTGATAACCTAAGAATACACATTCTAACAGGTTATGAGCCTTGCACTCTCTACTTAACACCTTATATTACTACTACAAGACTATGCTACACTACTTCACATTAATACTATACATCTATGATGGACTCTCCAAGTACCCACAATATGTACACATTGAACAGAACTGTAACAAATCCATCTACATCCTCAGAGCAGACAAGTAGGACAAATCCTACTCACTACAAACCTGCCAATGTCTCTAAACACTTCAGACATAACATTGTACAACTAAAGGATACATCCAGATTCAAAATATGGAAGTATCGGATTAACTCTACTATTGTAGCAACAGGCTATACATACTTGTTCACAAATGAACCAAAGCCTGAAGATATTAAGGTTGTGCATACAATTTATGCATTAATAATTGATAAAGTAGCAGATCATATAATGGCTAACTTTATACATACTAGAACGTTAATTAAAACTCTTATGAGCAGATTAGAAGAATGCTTCAACCCTCATACAGTTACACATAAAGTATATGATGAGTCTTTACTATTTAAATGTAATGATCACATTAAAAACTTCAGACAAACACTTGATAAGCTAGAGTAGATATATGCACAGCTTGTAGCAGACAATTTAAAACCTACAGATGCTACATATTGAGTGGCTATTTACACTACAACTCCTTCTGAATATAGTAGTACTATTACAGCTATGGAACAAGCTCAAGATATGTTTTACAATGGAAAACCTGAATCTGAGTATTAACCTATTAAGCTATAAAGACTTATTACAGTACTACATTAAGTGTTTAACGATTTTCACATTAAAAATCCTCTATAATACAATAATAACAAGCCTACAATACACAGACAGGCAAATATGTTTTGTACAAAAGATAAAAAGTGTGGAAATAAAGGAATTAATAAAAATACAAGCAAATCAACTTCTGCATCAAAATGCTACAATTGTAGCAAATCAGGGCACTTCTCCCATGATTGCTGGAAGTCACCAACTCAATCAACACTAGATGCCCAAGCCAAAAAGTCTAATCCTTTAGCTAATACAGTAGAAGCAACAGAAGCAAAGCCTGTACTAGTAGCAACTATAGTACACATAAGCACATATATTAAACAGGTACCAGAAGTTGAAATGATAGAGATACCAGCCTCTCAGCAGGCAAATACTATTGTGAACACAAACACAAACAACCCATTTATGAATTGGGTATATTATAATAATATTTCAGACAAAAATAATGTATTAATAAATAAATATATCCCTAATACAATCAATATAATTGATTCTGGTGCAACAATACATGCTACACTGTATTACTTTCATCTTACAAACGTATGAAACGTATCCCTGGTAACAGTTACACTTGTAAACAAATCAACAGTAACTCTTATAAAGGCCAGAGATATGAATATTAAAATTAAAAAGGGAAATTCAGGAAATACACATAATCCTGTAATTAGTAAAATAACATTGAAAAATGTTTATTATCATTTGGATTTAAACTTTTCACTTATAAGTCAAGTGTTATTATGTAATGACGGTTTTGCATTCATGTTCAAACGATTGGAATACATTATTTATCACAGGCAATACAAAATAGGAACAATTAAACTTGAAAACAACCTATATGTGTTAAGAAACACTCATTATATGAATTCCATGAGTGGAATCAGTGTTTACAATCTACATAAATGTCTCAGTCATATTAGTTATGATTATATTAAACGTTTATTACAAAAAGATACAACAATATTATCTCAAAAGATAACAAACTTTAATAAGAAACAATGTGTTGACTGTATAAAAGCAAACATTGAACAAACAGCACATTCAAAAACAAGATCTTCAGAAATAAGTACAAACTACAGTAATATAATACATATGGATATAATAGGTCCAGTATCCTATGAAGGATATAAGAATATACAATATCTATTAATGTTAGTTGACAATGCAACATGTTGGGTATCTTTATTAAAATTATAGACAAAAGACAATACATATACTCAGTATGTTCAATGGAGCACAAACATATTTACACAATACAGAATACAAATAAAACAACTACAAAGTGATAACAATAGAGTATTTTGCAGAAGATTCTTTCAAGAATACTTAATTAGTCAAGGAACAAAATCCAGACTAACAGTAAAACATACACTGTAACAAAATGGAGTAGCAGAATGGATGCATAAAACAATATTTAAACAAATACATGCCTCTATTACTTTGCAAAACATTCCATTATGCCTATGGGCAGAAGTAGTAATGTTGTAGGCATATATTCACAATAGAACTCCTCAAAGAGTAATAAGATACATAACTCCTTATTATAAACAATACAGACACAATGCTAGTATTGATAACATACACGAATTTGGTCAATACATTATAATACAGAACGAAAACCTATCTAAAATAACAGACAGAGGTTATTACAGACAGTGGATAGGTTTTGATGATAATTCTAAAGGTCATATTACATAGCATGATAGAAAAATAACTATCAAACATAATATACAATTCCTCAACACAAAACCTTTACAAATTGAAGGGGACTTGGAAGAAATCCAAGGAAACAAATTGGATATTGAGGAGGATAACAATCCACCTGAGTCCAATGGGCCAGGCAATGCAAAGTCCAAAGGGCCAAGCAACGAAAACGAATACTGCTGCCAAGTACACAATAGACAGATACATGCTAGAACACAATCCAAAAGAAACAGGATAAGCTTGGATGTCCTGGAAACTTGAACAGACACTCTCTGAATAATTAAACATCTTCAGTATGTTTCTCCCAGACAATATGATCCAAACTATTGCTCTGGAACAGCTCCACATTTACAATGAAACCTTAGTGCAACCTTGGAAGACAAGGGAACACTTTCTGAGAAAGCAAATCACTAACAGAAAATACAAAATGAACAGAAGTTGGCAAACAATATGCAATCCAACGAATCTGATCAAGAATCTGACAGAACTATACAATTACAGTGCTCTACTCAAAAGTGCAAAACTACAGAACGTTTAGGTGAAACGAATTTACCTAGTAAACACTTAAAAGGTTTATCATACATTGATGAAACAAATATTATGAGTTATCTTAATGAATTTAACAATCTACATACAGAAATAATGGCAGATCCATTATTGTATAAAGAAGCAATCAATAGAAGTGATTGCAAGCTTTGGAATAAAGCTATAGATGATGAAGTACAACAATTAATACACTCTAATACATGAGAGACAGTATATCCTCCTAATAATGCAAATGTTATTGGAACACAATTTGTATATAAAACAAAACGTCTAGCAGATAATTCTATTGAAAAACAAAAAGCTAGATTAGTTGTACAAGGAATATTTCAGTGAGACAGCAAAGATTATTATAATAATAATCTATTTGCACCCACTGTGTGTATATCTTCAATAAGACTTACAATTGTATGGGGATGTTCAAATAACTACAAGATACATTAAATAGATGTCAAATCTGCATACTTAAATGGAGAACTTGATAACAATGAAATAATATTTATTAAACCTCCATCAAGTGATTTAATAAAGTTAAAACCTGGACAAGTATTATGATTGCACAAAGTATTATACAGATTAAAACAAGCTGGACAATGATGGTATAAAACTTTATACTGAATACTTAATACAATTGGTTTTACACAATCAGAACACAACTTTACAGTATTCTACACAAAGAAAAACAAATGTACAGTTACAATACTATTAATCCATGTTGATAATATAACTATTGTTACACAAAGTAATAATATTATCAATATGATTAAAAACTCTCTACAATCGCATATAGAAATTACAGACAGAAGCAAATTACATTGGTTACTAGGTATAGAAATCAAACGTAACAGAAACGAACAGACAATAATGATGAGACAAAGACATTATATTGAGAATGTATTAATTCAATATAACTTGCAAAACAAAAAGAATTTACAAACACCTATGTAACCAAATACACAATTAGTTACAGACAATAATCTACCAGAAGATGAACACACATTTATGTCCAAAATACTGTATATGAATATGGTCAGATCCTTGTGATATATTGCAGATTGTACACAACCAGACATAGTGTTTATAACATCTTAACTTGTAAAACACTTAAAATCCCCAAGCATGTTACATTATAATGCTGTAGTGCATTGTATACAATACTTAAAGGGAACCAAAGATAAATGGTTAATATTTGGACAAGGAAACCATAATAATATTACTGGTTATACAGACACAGACAGAATGATGCAAGAAAATAATAAAGCAATATCCGGATACACATTCTTCTTAGGAGAATCACTTATATCTTGGTCAAGTAAAGGACAAAAATTAGTATCCTTATCCATGTACAAGGCAGAAATAATAGTGCTATCAAACAGAATACAAGAAGCTATAACATTACAATACCTAGCAGATGAGATACTGTAGATCTCTGATGCACCTATGAATATTTATTGCAATAACCAAGCAGTAATTACATCTATAGAAGCAGACAAAACGAAATACTTAACAAGAACCAAGCATATTGGCTTATGACACAATTTTATTAAATGTTATGTTGAGGAACAACTTATTAATATTAAGTATGTTCAAACGGATGATCAAAGGGCAGACATCCTAACTAAATCATTACATGTTCCGAAAATCAAACACCTTACAGACTTAATAGGTCTCGTAAATGTTTGAAGGGGACTGTTAACATGTATTACGATCAATGATACAATTACAGACGATACAGTATTAGTAAAATAATTAATACGCATACAAACGGAACGGACGCGGAACTATGATACATGTATCGGATACGCGATACAGGACATGTATCGGATACGCAATAAGTATCGGATATGAGATAATGATACATCGGATATCTAAGACATACGGACGGACGAATAATATAAAAACGAACGACTTATTAACTAAATACATATCATTATCAGGGTCTACGCCCTCATTACTCGTGTGATAACCTAAGAATATGCATTCTAACAACATACATTATGTTCAAACACAGAACCAACTTACAGACATCCTTATGAAAGCACTTTACATCCCTCAAATCAAGCACCTAATAGAACTTATAGGTCTTCAACATTAACAACAGAATATTAGGGCTTGAAGGGGAGTATTTGACACACTGTGTTTTCTGTCTCATTTACTAGTATAGTACAATGTATCTAGTATATAAGGGTGCACATATATGCACATCTAACTAAGTGCTATTCCAAACTCCCCGTTCTAACATACCCTGTTTTATACATTTTAACCGTACATTTTCTACTCAATCAAGAACCACGTTGTATCAATTCGGAAATTCTAAAATCATGCAAGCCCTTCATTTATCGCTGTGAACGACTGCGCGTTAAGTCCATTTAGCGCCGGCGTACGCCTACGAACGAGATACAAAAGGTGAGTCGAGTCGATAACCCTCGCTTCCTCGTTGTTAGGAGAGAAAGTAAGTTGCAGACGCTCGACAATTTTGCGTTTTGGAGCGCTTGCCCCACCGCGGAAGAGACGGCAGGAGAAGTGAATAACGGACGAGAGCATAATCTTGTCCTCGCGCATGTAAGGACTGTCTATGTAGGGTGGCGGCTCGAAACCATCGTGTTTCCAATCATACTCCAGCAAATTGAACATGAGATCATCATCGCCTGCCAGAGATCCTAGTAACTCTAGGATGTAAACCATAGGAAGGGACTCTTCTGTCGAACCCTGACAATCTACTGACAGAGACTCGAGACTCTCACATTCATCGAGGAATTCTCTGAGTGATAACGAGGTGAACTTGAGATATCCTATAGATAGGTGTTTGAGGTTTGAGAGCTTGATGCAATAAGCGTTGTCGAGAACGAGATCATATCTTAGAGAATCTTTGCAATGCGGAGTCTCCAACTTGCCTTGTTCACTCCTGATTGACAGCGAGGTGATGCTCTTCTCGAATAACGTGATAATGTTGCTCACAGATCCACACGAATTGGACTCACTCGCAACGATTGAAAGCGTTGTTACTGGCGGCAAGTCCCACTCGTTCTGGCAACGTCGGAGGACAGCATTATGATACATTTCGTGTGAGTTTGGATCAGGATCGATTATAATTAGCGTCCGAAGAGACACCATCGGAATGAGCGATTGAACTGTCAGTATTGACAGTGGGACGTTGACGAGATGTAAGGTTGTGATGTATGGGAAATGGGCGAGAATCTGTCGAATTCTGTTGTCTTGCTCTTGTAGCTCGGGACAGTAATGATCGCACCCATGTTCTTCGTCGTTGTGAGGTACGATACCACCAAAGGAGAGGAACCTATCACGCCATGTCAGAGTCATCGTAATTTTGGAATTTAATTTATTTAGAAAGAGAGATGACCTACTTTATCTTCGAAGTATTCTGAATAAAATCTGGCAGCGTACCGTCCTCCAATTTCCTGAGAAAGCGCGTATGTGTCTTGTCGCCGATTAACTCGACACCTTGGCGGACAATCTCTCTACACAGTTCCCATGTGGCTCGGCATATTAGGGAAAAGTTCTTGAGGTCCCGAAAACGAGATTGAATGGATTCCAGTTCGTCTCCTGAACCTTGCAAGCTGTCCAGCTCGGAATCGTTCCTAAGGGCATTTGGAGGGACAATTGACACAGCAACGTGGTACCTAAGCTCAATCGGAAGATCGAATAGTCGGAAGGCCATCGGCATTCGTGGAGAACTCGTCCAGGCCCAGGCAAGATAGCGCAGAGTGAAACACGGGTGAGGGAGAGAAGGGTGAATTTAAATGAAACTGTATGTCAGCCGCAGACCACAGGTCTGACACCACCTAAAAGCCGCACCCACTGTATGAGTCACTGTGGCCAACCTGCAGACAATGGTGGAACTATGATTAAAGGTGACCAGATTCAAGTCGCGTCTCACTTTCAAGAGCCACGGGCGTTGCTTTGGTTTCTCCCGTTCGTATGAAAGCGAACCATCAAGCATGAGTCCATGACACTATGTACAAAATTTACAGTAAAAATTTCAAATACTTTTATGGCCATTCTGTCTTGGTCAGCCTGCATTGTCGTGTCGTGATGAGAGCGACAGTCAATAAAGCCATCCACTTATTAAACTTAAAGGCTAGCCGTGTTATTGGTTACTAAGCATGCCTCACCCATTCTTGGTGCTAGTTGCCATATTGGTCTATAGTCCCTATTCATACTTATAGCCCTTTCTTTCATATTTATGTGCATTTTGTACGTCCAATTCATGCATCTCGAATATTCATACTATACATTTTAGAGAAAGTCTTATCAAATCAATGTTTCCCAAATCCTGCAAATTGCACGCTTGTCATGAATGAATTCTCGTCAAGTTCATTCAGCGTCGGGCTACGCTTTCGAACAAGCTTCAACAGTTCGGCTGCATCTATCCTTGCATAATATTCATCGTTATCCTGGAAAGTGAGCTGAAGGCTCTTGACTTTTCTGTACTTGGGAGAACCTTGACTGGTATAAGGGGAGCTACTGTTTTCACTCGAGAAAGTGCCAGAAAAATGGATGACGGGTCTGTGCATAATGTCATCCTCATATCTGTAAGGTCCATGATACCGTCCTGAACCACGCTTCCAATAGTACTCCTGAAAATTGGACAAGAGATTATCATCGCCAGCGAGGGATTCCATTAATTCCAGGATATACACCATAGGTAAGGACTGTTCCAGTGCACCCCGGAAGTCCACTGACAAGGAGTCCATAATTTCACCCTTAGGGAGGATGTATCCGAGTTCGAAAGGAGTGAGCCGGAGATACCCCATAGATAAGTGTTTGAGGTTTAAAAGCCAGGTACAACATGTATCGCCAAGAGAAATAGTGGCTCGTTCGAGCGCGCCGCATGGGGAAACCACCAATCCTCTCTGCTCGCTTCTCAATGACAAAGAGGTAATGCTCTCCTTGAATAATGAGATTATGTTGCTCAAAGACGCACTCGCACGAGAATCTCCCATAACGACAGAAACGTTTGCTATTTGTGGTAAATACCACTTAGTCTGATCGCATCGAAGGGTAAAGTTACTATATGTGTCCCGTGGATTTGGTTGTGGATTGACGATGATAAGCGTGCGAAGAGCTTGCGTTGGAAAGAGTGCCTTGACTGTCAATATTGAGAGTGGGACGTTAACGAGATGTAATGTCGTGATACATGGGAAATGAGCGAGGATACGTCGAATTCTGTCGTCTTGTTCTTGTAACTCGGAGCAGTAATCGTCGCATCCATGTTCTGTAGAGTCATGGAGAGCGAAACCTCCGAACGAGAGGAACCTTAAGAAGTTAGATTTGTTAATATTATCTTCAGAAAATTATACGACCCACTTTACGTTCGATGTATCCTGGATAGAATCCGGAAGCGTACCATCACACAATCTCCTCAGGAAGCGGATGTGTGACTCTTCGCCGATCAACTCGACAACCTGAGAGAGGAATTCTTTACACAGTCCCCTTGTATCGCTGCATGCCATCGCGAAGTTTCTGAGGTCTCGGAAACGTGGCTGGACAGATTCGAGTTCATCGCTGCTCATGCAACAGCTATGTGCTGTGAAGTCTGTCTTCAGGACCTCCAGAGGGGCTATCGATGCCGCGATCTTATACTTGAGTTCGAATGGGATATCGAGAAATCCAGCCGCCATAGTTTCTCGCAGAGAAGAGAACTCAGAGAAAGGTGTGGTGTAGGGTAAGATGGAGGAACTTGGACTGAAGGGATACAAATTCGGCGTGAGACGCTTTGGAATAGACCACTTATTGTATGAGTCATTGGGGGCCACACATGCGTTGGACAAAGGGGCCAGTAAGAATGTGGCTTAAGTGGAAGCCTGGTAAACTGCGAGATTCTTCTGTATAAATGGCTGTTCATTAATCGTTTCCATGAACAGTAGTTATACAGAAGGTACTACTACTTCTGTGCAGTTCAGCCACCACTACTTTTTTGAAAGAATATGCTAATAAGAATATACATTTTGCATCATCTGTACTGATTACTCACTGTCATAAGTTGATTCCATTTTGTAATTGAGAGATGAAATGTCTCACAAGTTGCGGGGCGAGCAATCCACTCTGATTACCTGACAGAAAGGGGGAGGTCGGCTTAAGATACAAAACGGAGGGCGTAAGGCACTGTCTCGGAATTGACTAAGTTATGACTTCACACTAGAAAGGGAGGGATGGGGGAACAGATACAACTCTGTGGGGGCAATAACTTTGCACACCGTATGCCTGATACGACTCTCTGAAGATGCATTATCAAAAGGCTTACTGAACAGAACAGTTGCCTGATCCAGTCCCTTCATAGCAAGGTGGTCGGACGGGTGGGTGTCCTCGCCGTGTATTTGCAGTCCATCGCCTACTGGTTCATCGCAGTCCACAACAATGATGTTGTCATTTTCGTAGTAGGCTTCGTCTGGCATCTTCTTGTATTAGGCAATAACTGTAGCTGTTTCACCATCCGAGACATTGTCCCATAGATCAGTGTTCGGATTCTTGTAATGACCAATAAATGACTGTGCCTCCCTAAGCCACCTGTAAAGAAACGCTGATTGTTTGTGTTTCTGGGGAGCTATACTTGTGCTGCAGGCGCTGATGTCATCCACGGTCAACGGATGTCCTCCTTCGGAAAAATCGAAACTGTCTACACTTCCCTTGTCGAGCATCATGTCAGATTGTCCTGCTGACCCAGTACCACCTGCTTGCGGTGCACCCGATGTCGGGCCTTTGTCAGATCGCTTCTCGCCACGCCAAGGTCTTTTTGCTACAGCATTGAACAACTTTGACCTTTGTGCAATGATGTCACTGTCCCATTGCCTGAACTCATTCTCCAGCCATTGAGATTGGAATTCCGAAATCCTGCACAGAATGAAATAGCTCTCAAGAAGGTCTGGGAGAAAAGTGAGAGAGTAGGGTCGTTGTAAGATTGGCTGTACACACTTCAATGCAAAGATCATAAGTGTCTCAACTAGGAGCTGGCAGGGAACACCAGGAAAAAATTAAACGCACCAGCTCATCGCCATCCCAGTAAGATACATAGAAGGTAAGGCTTTCCTGATTTAAGATAGTTCCGAATACAGGACCATCCTTATTACAGCACAGGGCGCGTCGATGAAGCTGTGCAGAATAAAAGTCCATAGTGATCTGGCGAATTGCTGTGTCCAAATTGTTTGCCTTTGCTTCAAAGGCGGAAGTAATGATGGAAAGCGGGATGCTGGTCGAGTAGCTCCATCTGAGCGTGAAATTATTTGGTACTCCATGGACTATGCTTTGCCAACGTTCTGGAAGATCCTTGCTCGTAATAGTGTTAGCCACAGCCTTGTTAGGTTTGTCAGGTAATACAAGTTCCATTTCAGATCTATCATCAGAGCCATCTAGGTTGGAATGCAAAAAATGGTGTCTTATGAAGTGACTTACTGCCAAACGTGGTCAGAATTAGGGCGCAGCTCGAAGGCAACTTCAATAATGTTGTCTACACCCTTTCTGCAACTGGATTTGTTTTTCTCTCTCCCCTTCGCATTGATAAATGACTTCCACGAAGCACATATATGGGGGAACCATCCTCTGAAGTTGTATCGATCGATGTCTTCGAGTTTCTCCGAACAAATGTTCTCAATCCAAGATCGGATGTCCTCAACTGCGCTCTCGCTTACGTCGCCCATGTATTGCAGCAGTTCTACAATCTAGCAGCCAAGTTAATAATGTTAATGTGGGAGGAACAAGTCTCACATTTTCCCTTTCACACTTGAGAACGTTGGGATATTTGCAGTTCTTCATGAAATCATCAAACTCTTCATTTTCCCAATAAGCCTGTTCGTCGAATGGTCGAATTTTGTGTACTTGAGACCACGTTGTCCATGCCCGAACACTCCTAGCCATACTAAGTCAGTGTCAGTACAAGCTCAAAAAATCATACAGTAGGACTTACTCAGCAGCAGAAGTATTCACAGAGTGATTGGATCTTGAGAATGGCTCTTGAGAAGAATCTATTGCACCAGCATCAGAGTTCACTTCAATAGTTTCAGGTACATCTCTGTGTATGATTTCAGTATGAAGGCAAAAGTATGGACATGAGACACGTACTCCTCTGTCATGCTGCTGAAATACAAGGAGGTATTAATGACAGAGTGGCATTATGGGTTGGATGCAACTCACGTTTGCAGTGTTGGCAAGACTTGGGCCCTACAGTGTAAGATGACTTGGAAATTATGCTGTATAGCAGGAGATGTAATAAGGAACTCACTATTGTAACATTCTTGAATGCATAGCATTAGATAGAGTGGCTTGACTTCAACACAAGGTGCTTGCATCATTGACGTGAAGACCCGGAACGTCACGTGACTCGAATTAAGGCAAAAAACTCACATAGGGCATTTCACAATTCCTTACCTTAAAAAATAACTTACATAATGATAAACATTATTTGAAATTTATTTTCCCATTTTTGACTAGTAAAAATTATAAACAAAATTTGTAATTTTCTTAAGACAAAAACTATAAATTATTTTTAATATTTATCTATTTGTAATATCTTTAAATAAATGGAAATAATAATCTAAAACATAATTTCAAAACAAAATTAGAAATTTTCTTTTAAATTTCTTTATTACTAGTACAGAGGAGTAACAAAAAATTCAAAAGAAAATTTCTAATTTTGTTTTGAAATTATGTTTTAGATTATTATCTCTATTTATTTCAAGATTTTACAAATGAAGAAATGTCAACAATAATTTCTAGTTTTTGTATAAAGAAAGTTTTAAATTTTGTTTATAATTTTTACTGGTCAAAAATGGGAAAATAAATTTCAAATAATGTTTATCATTATGTAAGTTATTTTTTAAGGTAAGGAATTGTGAAATGCCCTATGTGAACTACAACACTAAAGAAAGCCACCTATTTGCCAGTTTGATATCTTATCAGTTGACTTTGTGCTTCAAGAAGGGGATAAAACTCTGAGTAAGGATAGTGGTCTACATAGCCTGGCTTGGTATCAGAACAAGTGACTCATTACTTAAGTATAAGTGTAATTCTATTTATTCTATTTCTAACTTTGGTCTACTCAAATAGTTAGATAGTCAGCAGGTACTTTGCTACAACTGTAGTATTGTCTTATTATTTTGTCATGATCTCCTTCAAGCTATCTAGAAGTCCTTGTATGCTTGCTACTGTATAATCCAGAACTGGATTGCCTTTATATTTAACAGAATAGTCAAACAAACCACCTTGGTGGGGATCAAATTTCTGAAATTCTAATTCTTCAATAATTAATTAGATATAGTTAAATCTTGATTG
>NW_006760396.1:2209394-2213316 GCF_000271605.1 Fomitiporia mediterranea MF3/22 | reverse complement strand
TTGTAATATCTTTAAATAAATGGAAATAATAATCTAAAACATAATTTCAAAACAAAATTAGAAATTTTCTTTTAAATTTCTTTATTACTAGTACAGAGGAGTAACAAAAAATTCAAAAGAAAATTTCTAATTTTGTTTTGAAATTATGTTTTAGATTATTATCTCTATTTATTTCAAGATTTTACAAATGAAGAAATGTCAACAATAATTTCTAGTTTTTGTATAAAGAAAGTTTTAAATTTTGTTTATAATTTTTACTGGTCAAAAATGGGAAAATAAATTTCAAATAATGTTTATCATTATGTAAGTTATTTTTTAAGGTAAGGAATTGTGAAATGCCCTATGTGAACTACAACACTAAAGAAAGCCACCTATTTGCCAGTTTGATATCTTATCAGTTGACTTTGTGCTTCAAGAAGGGGATAAAACTCTGAGTAAGGATAGTGGTCTACATAGCCTGGCTTGGTATCAGAACAAGTGACTCATTACTTAAGTATAAGTGTAATTCTATTTATTCTATTTCTAACTTTGGTCTACTCAAATAGTTAGATAGTCAGCAGGTACTTTGCTACAACTGTAGTATTGTCTTATTATTTTGTCATGATCTCCTTCAAGCTATCTAGAAGTCCTTGTATGCTTGCTACTGTATAATCCAGAACTGGATTGCCTTTATATTTAACAGAATAGTCAAACAAACCACCTTGGTGGGGATCAAATTTCTGAAATTCTAATTCTTCAATAATTAATTAGATATAGTTAAATCTTGATTGTTGTATCAACAAAACTAAGTAATAAAATGACCTACCATTCCCTTGTACTTTCCTTTCAATTTCATGTGCAGTTCCCTGTATATTTGATGGTACACTTTCAAAGTTGTTGTTTAACCAGAGTAAGAACCTGTCATTTGGAGATGATGACATTGTTACAGTAAATATTAACTACTTGTTGAACTTGAGAACACACTTGAGTATTGAAGTCTAAGATTAGTATTACTACTCTTTAAATACCTTACTATATTGCATTTTATTATAAATACTGTAGATTGCAAAAACACACTTTGTACAGATATATACATTCCTATATATAGAATAGTGTAAAGTAATAGTTTAGATATAAGTGATCTACTATAAATATAATTTTGCAAATACTATAGTACTGTAGTACTGTGTGTATAAGTATAAGGAGTTATTAGTATATGAAATGGGTAGTATCTTATAGTTTACTTTGTACTGTATTTGCTGTCCATATTTACAGTCATTTAATGTTTAAATCTTGGGTGGATTCTTTGTTGAGTAAATTAACTTTCTAATGTATCAATAATTAAAATTTGAATATACAATTATTAGTTGAAATATAAATACTAGAGAAGAGTACAAGTAAAAGTAGTTGCTACTCTACTAGACAAAAAAATACTAGTACAAAGGCTTGTACCAAAGTACACCTTTCTGTAAGGAGAAAGATGGTATCAGAAACAATGTGCCACAGATTGTAGCAAGTAGAATTTCTAATTTCTGCTAGCAAAGTACCATTCCTATATCAATCCAATCAAGTCTTTTGGTTCTCACTATTCCTGTGTGAACTAATCAAAGAGTGCTAGACAAGTGAATTAAAAGAATATCTCTAGTTTATAAGACTCTTAATGGGTGATGTTGATGAATTGCTCTTGATAGTTGTTAAGCAAAGTTATCCGAGTCTATCTTTGAAGCTTGCCACATCAAGTAATCTAATCTAATATGTGATAGTATTAATACTATAATGTTACACTACAAAGAAGGTCTTGTAGACTTTAGTAGTATCACTATATGTACTAGCCTAGTATTCACAAAGATGCAAAGCTAGCCTTGCCTCTGGCCTCCTGTGACAGCAACTGTATTTGGGGGTCTGCTTTTCAGTTGTACAACACGGTCGTTCCCACAGTTTCAAAGTAAGTGATCCATCAATTAGGTCAGCATGCAGTGTGTCCAGCCTCTAGATACCTTGCTGCGAGAGCGTTTTCCACTCTCCATATGTAATTTAAAATAGTAAAATAATAATAATAATAATTTCAAGATAGTAAAGAAACTTTTTACAGAGGGAAATTAAAATTTATTAAAAATTGAGTGAGAAACATTAAAATTACACACAAAACTACTAATATCTTTGTGAATAATTTTTTATAGCTAATTTCCTTCTGTAATTCTTCTTAGAATAGATTTACATGAATTATGATTAACTTTAGAAGCATTAACCTTGATTGGATCTGTGGGAAGTAGAAGCAGAAGATTTACCTAAGGGCATACAGTCTTGCATGTCTGGACACAGCAGATTTCAATGTAGCCTGGAGGATTAAAATGACAGAATTTGCAATTTTAATTTGTACACCCACTGGTAATTCTCAAAAAATAACTAAAATAAACTATATGAAACTAACTACTAAATAATAGCCATGGTAGCTTCAAGATCACACAAAAAACAATTAAACAGAGTAAGAAATCACCTTTGCCTCAATACTTTAGGCCCTCTACCTCCTCCTGTGCCAGAATCGTGCAGAACAAGGTCTGCAGCCTGTTCGGCCGCAATGAAAGAGTTGGAAGACACAAGAAAGAGCTTAGAACACACAATGAAACTGCTCAAGTGTTGAGAAAAACTCACCTGCAATTATTTACAGGTGATCAGTAACCTCTGTAAGCATGTCACCAAAAGCAGAGGTAGTTCCAGTACTCTTACAAAAGTGGTCAGAAAACTGCACATCAAACTTAAAGAGAAGTAGGACTTACTGGTATCACTAGAATCGAATCGTTTGGACTCAGAGCACACTATAGAACATTGTAGTCATCTAAAGGCTTGTTTGGAGACATGCACACAATCCCTTTACTGTTTGAAGAATTCTTCAGCAAGATTAGGTCAGAAACTGAGAGAAAGGGATAATAGGCTGGTACTCACAAGTAAGAAGCTCCTTGCTGTGAATTCTAGGGCCAAAATGTGCAAAACTACTCTTTTACAAGTGTAAGACAAACTTCAGGTAGTATACTCCTGTCTGGAGAGAATGCAACTGTCCCTGGACATGCAATTATCAATTTCGGATGCATTACACTCGAGCAAAGAAAAGCTACATACTGAGGTTGCAATAATTCATAAGCAGTGTGATGTGTATTAGAAATGTCTTCAGTAGGCTTTAGTAAAGATCAAAGAAAACAAAAAATTCAAAAACAAAATGAAACACACCTCAAACCTTGTAGAAAAGGGCTGGTATACCCCAAAAGTTTGTACACTCGTGTGTGAACTTGTTAGCTATGAGTGTCTAATGACAAAGATTGGAAAAGTAATACATACCTTTATACAGCTTTTTTTCTCTCCAGTCCAGTCTTCCTGAGCAAAATCCAGAGGACCTATACACAAGCAAACAGTCTCTCAGATTGTTGAAGAAGACAGTGTAGTAGCTGATATACAGTTAGGTTATAAAATAAGTATATCACCAGGTAATTGAATGCACAATTTACATTTGGGATACTGAAATCAAGTGTATATACCCACTTTAATAGCTTGTACAACAGGTTCTGACAGTACTACTCACTAAAATCAAAACTTCAAGGCCCTACACATTAATTTGAAAGCCCTGCAATTGTACAGTAATGAAACTTCTTCTGCCCTTGAGTAGAAAGTTTGTCTAGTGAGTGTAAGGATGTTAGCAAATCATTAAGCCAAAACACAAAAAAACAGAGACTTAACAGTAATAAAAGAAGTGCTTACTATATATTGAGATTCTCTACTCACCAAGAATGGAGACATTCTAAAGGAATGTCTTAACAAAAAAAATTTTGTGTTGAAACTAGTTGGTACACACAGGGACCATGTGGAAGACCAGAAAGTAAAACATTGTCAGCTCAGCAAGTGGAAAAAAGAAGAGTGAGACTTGCCTTAGGAGAAAGAACATTTTATAACT
>NW_006760396.1:2192020-2207102 GCF_000271605.1 Fomitiporia mediterranea MF3/22 | reverse complement strand
GTGCCTGCTGGTAGGACGCTTGTGAGCGGAGGACTCGACTAGAGAGAACAGAGCGACGGCATAGCGTTGGGGGCAGAGGGTTGGGGAGATGGTGAAGGTAGGAGGTAAAGGAGTGACGAAGAGAAATGCGTCATTATATGCTCTCGATCTTCAGCAGTTGATTACATAAGCAACTATAATATGAGTCGTCAACTGATAGAACATTTCAATTATTGTATTTAGGTATAAAATAAAATAATTAATCTACTTTGTAATATAGAAAAAAGTAATATAACATGTATATAGCTTTCTAAACACACTGATGTAATTATTACAAGTAGATGAAATGCTTTTTACAATAATTGTAAACTATTTGTATAGATAGTCTAAGTATGATATACATATTATATACTTATAGTATACTTTTATTAAGATAATAATTATATAACAAGTGCTCTTACACTATTATATACATTAATATACCTTTTACATAAATTATAAGGCAACAATAGTTATTGTTACATTATTATATTGTAAATATTACCCTTTCTTTGAAATTATAATAAAAATGTAATGCAAGCATAATACTTTAGGCTATTATACAAAGTTAGTATAATACTTTTAATAGATTGTATTCATCCATAACACTTACTTAGCCTTTATATATATTAACATGTCTTATACAAACTTTACAATTGATTTGCAAGTCTTGTAATTACTTTACAATATATATACAATACTTATGTTACTTTACAAAGTCTACAATATATTATAAGAAATGTGACTTTTTCCTGATGAAGAACACAAAGACATTCTTGCTAAAGCCTTGAAGGAAAAAATTAAGGAGCTTGGCAGAGAGAAGGTCTGGGAGGCTCTTACAGAGAAGAAGAAAGAGGAGCACAAAATCAAGTGTAAGAACATGATTTTGTATGAGCTAGACAGTAAGATGTACCTAAATCTTCTAGAGAAGGATAGTATAACTTACAATCTCTAGGTTTGTGCAGGATGTAGTATGTATAAAGATTTGAACACATTAAAAGGGGGATCTACAGGCTTGAAGAAAATGTGGGAGATAATAAGATTTGGGCCTGTTCAGCTCATGAATAAAGAAAACAATACAGCTCACCAATTGGCAGATAGTGACACAGAAGATCTAGTAGTGAATCAAACAGTCAAGGTATCAACTGGTAGTGTGGCAAAACTTGTCTCTCTGATAGGTGTACTATTAAATCACAAAGACAATAAAAAGGGACAGTATGATACCTTCTGGAGCTATGTATTGTAGAAGGAGAACTGTATCTTTACATTCCCTAATACTTTAAATATGCAATATTTGTCAAATCTTGAGGCAGTAGCAGAGGTTATCTCTTGACTCAATTTCTATGTCAACTATATACACTTTATTCACAATTCAAAAGAAAAACCTGGCCTCAATCATCTTGAGTCAAATATCCTAAAGGGATTAAATGACTTACCTACACATACCAAGCTGGCTGTATTTGCCTTATACCTGGAAAGTATGTTGTATCCATACATTCAGGAGCTTTGTAAGTCTGGATTGGAGGATATGAATGTGATAGAATGTAGTCTGCTCCTTGTAAAACTGAAGTCTCATGTCAAAAAACTTATTAACTTACCTAGACTAATCCTGAACTCAGATTCGAATCCTCTAGAGGCAATATTTCTTGCAGACAAGGCTAAGTAACAGTAACACAACATTGAAATTGTCTCAGGTCATGAGCTCCTTGATGGACTAGTAGACATTAACACACTGTCATCTGTTGAGTGGAAGAGGCCAGACACAATGAAGGCAGTATGAGTAATGGTAGAGCATCTCCCCCATCTTCACAATGCTTTTGTAGTATTCTTGGAGGTGTCTCTGACAACTTGGGAGAGATTTAGTAAGGAATATGGTGAAAACAGAGAGATCAGTCAGCTCACCAAAGAAGAAAAAGCAAAAGCCTGGATGCCAGCAACTAACAATGCAAATGAAGGGGCTCTAGGGGTGTACAGAATATCTGCCAGAAATCATCCGTCAATGAACACTGAGACTTTCAATACAAAGGCAAAATACTCACAGAACAACACTGAGGACTTTATTGAAGTTAAGCTTGCTGAAGACAAAGAACAAGCTTATCTTTGCTAGGTTGTGCAGGATAGACTTCTTGGGAAACAAGATAAAAAACGAAGAGTCGACATTTCCGAGCAGCACGAAGCAGAAGTTACAGCAAAGTGGCAGAGGATCCAGGAGCAGAAGGACAAGCAAAGCAGTCAGTCAGAGTATCTTAAAGAATTAACACTCAAATTGGACGAAGATTGAGTGCGACAGCTCAAGGTGCCTCAGCTAAAGGAACAACTTGACAAATTACGAAGGTTTGACAGAGATATTCCGAAGGAGAAAGACATAGGGAGAAAGGACAAGAGGCTTAAGATATTACTAGATGCACTTGGTAGATACAAGAATTGTAATGTATAAATTAACTCACTCGTTCAATATAACAAAAAAAAACTACATATTCATATTTGCACAAGAAAACAGCTATATAATATCAATTTTAAATCTTCAAATCCTCTCTATTTAATTAATTATGAGTGTAGTAAGATATGTATTCAACACACTATATATATGCACTTGAATCTGTCTGTTTTCACACAAATTTGATATTTTTTTTTCAAAAAAGGCATAAATAATAGTAAATAGTATCTAAACTAGTGAAATATACAAAAATTTAGTCTAGATTTGCTCCGTTGTATTTTCTACATTAAATACAAGGAGGGCAGACACTCTGTTCACTACATTTCGACTGAAAAAGGGAAATTTTCAAAGTCTGCTCGACCGTGTCTCATAACCAAAAAGCGGACCCCCACTGTATTGACTAGCACATTACTCATAGTCGATTTGGCATTACATTTGATACGATTGGCAGAAGTGTTTTCTCCTTCTACTCCTTAATACTTATTGTTATCTAGAAATTTAATATTATCTCTGAGCCGCTTTAAATACTGGGGTTTTACATGACGTGAATAATCGGAAGTAGGCAATATAAATGTATAATCAATATCTCAGATTTCTGGGGAGTCATGAACTTGCACTGATACCAGAGCTCCTTGTTGCCCTTAACAATTTCTAGAGAAGATAATGTAACACACTTTTATATACTAAGTTCACTGGCCAGAATTGCCAAGTAATGGCTCATGAATTATCGATCAATTCTACTGATAAACTACTGTTTGGATTGTGATAGCGTCAGCGCTACCGAGGTGTGACAGGGTGTTGTTTCTTGTTCGTATCAACACTCATCGTGTGCTAGAGCAAGCTTAATTATGATCTAAATTGGAATCAAACTCTATCTGATAATTTACATTATGCTCTTAGAGGATTGTATACCGAAGAAGAAGCGAACAGGTGTCTCGAGTTAAGAATACACCCTGAGCTAGTTTGGATCGACCGGTGACTGTACTTCTCCGATTCATGCTTGACAGTAAAAGAAAGTGTGCATAAGCAAACGGTATAAAGTCAGTAGCATTTTGAACAGCCCGTATCTCAACACCAACCTCACGTCCAGTTGTTCACCGCTCCATAGTTGTTAGTGTCAGACATCTTACCTATCCTTCCACATTGACTGACAACTCCCCTGCATACAGAGCATTCTGTAATGTCGATCGCCAACGGGAAACTCATCTTCGAAAACGATTTCAAGATCAAAGCCGAGTTCGACAACATCGATGGCAACCACTATGTGTTTGAAATACAGCTTGCTGTCCCCATCCCTCCCTTCGAGCCAGCCGATGCCATCTTGCGCTACAACAGTGAGAGCCAGCTCGAAGCCATTCAGCAAGTCGAGGGTGTTTTGGGCGACCCTGTGTTTAATCTGAATACTTCGCATGGTCTTGTCATCGAAGGCGTGTTCAGCGAGCCTGGCCGGCCGACTACTGCTGTGGTTGGTGAGGGTTTCTGGATCCAAGCGTGAATGTGATGAGGTATGTTGTTTCTGGGAACATCTTCTGGTTGATGGACTAAAAACTATTGATCAGAGCCAAGTGCAATGTATTGCATTGTTAATATGATAAATAGAAACATTTTTTGTAACGTACTAAACGCTACATAAGTTGATAAGGAAATGGAATCAAAGAAATACGCTTGGATTGTATAATAGTGTCGTCGTGCATCTGCGGAAGTTGCAAATCCTCATGATAAATGGTGACACCAGCTACAGCACAACAAGTGGTTGAGTTATTGACAGACGGACAGTAGCAGGTCGAGAGAAAGGGCAGTGCTAGACGGTGCTCTTTGCCAGAGTGTGATCTTGATCAATGTGTGTGCAAGATGCGGGTTTATCCTATGTTGTCGTTTGCAGACTGCAGAGTGTATTTGAAGGCGCGTGATCGGGACGGTCGGCCGAGGTCTGCGTGACGTCAATAGAGCGCGGAAGTGATCGGACCGAGGACACGAGATTTCAAAGAAGTAGACGTCCCTCTCTCTCGCCCTGGTGTTGACTCACATCTACCGTCCGTCTTCTTTGCCTAGATCACGTAATGCCATCCTCCACTGTTCGAATCGCCCTCTCCCTCTTTCCACTTCATCATCATCATCATCAACGATGAGACGAACAGACGAGGAGTCGCCCCTCCTCCACAATGACACTCAAGTCGATTGTGCCACTGGACGTCCAGAACACGGCAACGAGACACCGATCCCTTGGGGTCAGTTCTCCATCACTCTCGTTCTTCAGTTGGCAGAGCCAATGTCTTCACAGGTATGTATTTCGACAGGAAAACTCGAATATTCAATTCCTGACTTGTGTTGATGGCGATAGGTCATTTATCCGTTCGTGCCACAGCTCATCCGCGAAACGGGTGTAACGGGTGGTGACGACAAGAAGGTCGGTTATTATGTTGGTATTATGGTGCGTGTAGTCATAGATTCTACTACGTATTCCTACCATGCCACTCGTACTAAGCAGAATCTATCAGCAAAGCATATTCTTTGCCACCCAGGCATTGACTGTCCTTCACTGGTCTCGCATCTCGGATAGCGTCGGACGTAAACCCGTAATTCTGGTTGGCCTTCTTGGGCTCGCTCTCTCTATGTATTGCTTTGGTTTGGCAAGGTCCTTCCCTGCACTCGTTATCGCGCGTTCGTTGGTAAGTTGATCATATTGATTCCATGCAGTTTCGTAATAATAACGAAATATACAGAATGGCGCTCTAAATGGCAACATCGGTGTTGTAAAAAGCATGATGGGCGAGCTTACTGATAGTACGAACGTCGCGCGCGCATTCGCGTACCAACCCATTTCGTGGTCGACCGGTGCAACTATCGGTCCCCTTATCGGCGGTGCTCTGTCGCACCCGACAGAGCGTTTTCCGGATCTCTTTGGCGGAAATGCGTTCTTGGAGAAGTACCCGTATTTCTTACCGTGCTCAATACCCGCGACATTCAGCATTTTGGCATGGTTTGTCACGCTTGTATGGCTGAAAGAAACGAACCCGACTGGATTTTCTGTTCGTGCGCTCTTCCGCCGCATATTACCGCGAAAGAAGGCATCTTTGTTCCTAAAGATCGACCCTGGACGCAATACTCCAGCGATTCCGAAAGCCCCTCCTCTTAGGACACTCCTTACCCGGCCCGTTCTACTTAGTACAACAACCTATGCTCTTCTATCTTTATTAGATATTGCATACCGCGCTCTCCAGCCCGTCTTCTACGCTACTCCGCGTTCACTAGGTGGCCTCGGTCTTCCGCCTCATACAATTGGTATTTTCCTCGCGTTCCTCGGATTTGCGAACGGTGTATTCCAGGTTAGCTGTTTTGCGAGGCTGACGAAGCGATGGGGGAACAGGAGGGTATACTTATTGGGCATTGCGAGCGCCATTCCGATTTTTGCACTATTCCCAGTTATGAGCGCGATCGTTCACGCGGAGGATCAAGTGAAGATGCAAGGCGATACAGTAGACGTTAGAATAAGCCCCGTACTTGTGGGACTTGTTTCGCTTCAGTTGGGCTTGACGTTATTGCTGAACATGTGCTATGGGAGTGTGTTTATCTAGTGGGTCGTTTGTCCTACATTCAATCATGCAATGGCTAACGTTAAATTTACTCGTAGTATTACTGCCGCTGCGAGTGCTATTTCTCTTAAACTGGCATCAACTTCTACCTCTATTCGTCCGACCCGTCCTGCAATTTCGTCTTCCTCGTCCAGTTCGACGCTCGCACCTACGATGTCGTCTGTCAGGAAATACACTGAACCTGATTCCTCCCCTTCATCTCTGCTCAAAGTCCCTCAACTCTCTGAATCGTCTCTTTGCCAGAATCCTCACTCTCGCGAAAGAAAGTCAAAGAAGAAGAGCGGCAAAAGAACGCTCGGTGCAGTTAACGGTCTCGCACAATGTACAGTCTCTATCATGCGTTGTATTGGGCCTTACATTGCTTCTTCCCTATTCGCAAAAGGGCTGGCTTGGGAATATGGACGCGATGCTGGGACTGGCGGGGATGGTGGTGGGATGATTCCTGGTGAAGGAGGTAGTGGTGAGCCGATTGCGGATTTCCATCCTGGTTCGCTTGCCGTTGAGTTTCTTCGCTCGGGCCAAGAAATGTTTGTGTTCGGTGGTGTCCAGGCGGAGAACATATGGCAAAGAATGGGAGGCCTGACAGTCTATACTGTCATGATTGCACTTACGTGTGCTACTATTGTTGTCGGAATGAGGTTACCTGAGGTTCCTTGGAATGCTGCTGAAGAAGACGACGAGGATGATGATGTGGAAGTTGAAGTCGCTAGCGTGAACGACGAACAATGACGAAGTGCTTCATAGTGTGTATTTCGGATCAACTCTCTTTTTTGGTGCACCTGATAGTGCCTTCTTGGGAGGTTCTTTTTCTTTTATGACCTATCACGACGAATCGTTCGGGTAGACACAAAAATGTAGATAATTTTGTTGTGTTGGGGTTGGAATAAAAAATACGTTTTGGTCTTACTTTCGTTCGTAGTGCAAATTTACATGTGTACAACTCACAGATGTGAAAGGTCTTAAAGTAGGGCATATGATACAGTTGACATCTTAGCACATAACATAGCTGGGGGTAATAATATACTCTAATAGTGTAACAACAGAAAAGTGCCTGTCTGGCACAAAATAAAAGTACTAATTAGAAAGAGAAATGTAAGCATTCCAGGTATTATAATAGGTACCTTTGTAGAACTTTGCTAGACACAAGGTAAGTTATAGTAGAAAGGATGTATTTATGAGTGTAGACAATAACTACACACAAGTGTCTGGTCTAACAGTATCACAAATGATTCATTCCTTTAAACATTATATATTTGTTGTCATTTGATTTCTATCTTATATCTACTCTATCTATAAAGTAGTTCATTGTTATGTTATTATAATTATAGCTCTTTTCTTGTCAAGCAGTTCCTGTAAAGTCCATCAAATTTGATATAAGAGTCATCACATTGCTTATAGTAGCAGTTTGTTTCTTGTTTCCATAGTTGACAATATAGTCTACAGAGCCATTATCTTCAGCAACAAATGATTGGAACATTAAAGCTTTATTGTGTTAACCAAGTACAATCAGACTTTAAATAATATACAAAGAAGAGTAAGGAATAAGATGACTCACTTCCATTATTTATTTTGTCATAAATTTTCCTTGCATCTGCTTGCATAGTACTTGACAACCTAGACCAGTTCTTTCTCATATATTCCCCAAACTTTTGATCTGCATCTGTTAGCATGTTTAAAGTAAGATATTGGATAGTTTGTTGTATTTGTATTTATGCTTGAGTATTGGATTTTATAGTTGTTCAGCTACTCTTTAAATACATTTACTATATTGCATCCTATTACAGATGAAACATTTAGGTTCAAACACATTATTTTGTGCAAACATGTACTTTTCTATATAGGAAATAAGGTAAAAATAACTACTACTAAGAAAATTGCAATATACTATATATATAACTTTGTAAGTACTACAGTATCTTACTAGTACATATAAATTTCCTATTAGTACATGAAACATGCAATATACTATAAATATAACTTTGTACACATTAGAGCCTCTATTACAACTCTAACTCTTATAAGTAATAAGTAGAAAGTAAAGAAGAAAGGTGGCTGAAAGGATACTTAGTATAGTGAACAGTCTTGTACAATGTACAGTGTCTATTATGTGTTACATCAGACCTTACTTTACTTCTTCCTTTTTTACAAAAGGACTGGCTTAAGAGTACAGACATAATGCTAGGACTGACAGAGACAGTAGTAGGGTGATTCCTAGTAAAGGAGGGAGTAGTGAGCCAACTACAGACTTCTATCCAGGTTTACTTAGTGTTCAATCTCTTTGTACAGAGTAAGAATTGTTTATGTTTCATAGAATACAGACAGAGAATTCATACTAAAGAATGAGACTTCTGACAGTGTATACTACTATGATTGCACCTATGTGTACTACTATTGTTGTTAGGATGAGGTTACCTGAGGTTCTGTTAAGACGAGACTACACGAGAGCATGTCTCAGATGATATAAACTACATTACAAGCAATGACGAACGATGATGGAATACCTTCCATCATACATTCTACATCTGAGACATACCTACATAGTATATATAGACTAACTAATCAACAGACGATGAAGCAAGCTGTGAGAGAGCAAGCCGAGTCCACTATCCCCCCTCTTTGTGTGATTCCTCTAAGCCTCTCACATAACCTCTCTTCCCCCTTTCTTAACAGGTTATGAGCCTTGCACTCCCTGCCTACACTTTATCTACACTCTACTATGTCTATGCTCTATACAGTTCTATGCATCACATGCACACACACAGCATACTATGACGTGGAACTTGACTCACCTGTCTGAGTATCCCAAACGCAAATCAATACACTGCAAACGTACAATCTACCATACTACATACGACCCAGACATTATATGATTGTCATCTTAGTGATTATGATTATTGGCCTAGTAATAATGTAATCTATGCAGGCAATGTTGAAACTACAATGAGTATCACTTACTACAATTATTAAATGCTAAAATATTCTATAATATCACAGAGATCATGTTATAATAAATTAACTGATCATACTATGGACGAACATTAAAAAGATTAATAAAGCAAACGCTACTCTTCCACTATTAACATTACAATAGTATAAATGATTGACACTGTCAACAAGCATACATATGTTATAGCATAAATCAAATAATAACACATATAGTAATATCACAGTCGAACGATTAATGCTCAAAACGAGCACATATATGCTAAACAGCATATTAAATCGAATAAATAAAACATTTAACATGTATTATAAACGATAATACAATTACAGACACTATAATAACAATAATAATAACAATAATAATGATAATAATACAGATAGAACTAACGGAACGAATACAGAACAATATAATAACTAACACATATTATGGTTGAGTGATTATATGTAACATATTGGATTCAGTAGTTACATGTTGGATATTGCAATTACTTATCAGATACCAAATATAATACACATATCTAAGATATACAGACAAAACGTATAAACTAACTATGTACAAAAGAATAATGTTATAATGTGTAAATACTAATTACAGCACAAAACAAGTGCAAAAATTATAACTATTAAACAAATGATACTACTTTACACATTAATACAATTGTGTAAATGCATACTAACAACAAACGAAAGAATTATATCTCTAATATACTTGAAACAATGCATCAATACAACTTAATTATGTAGAATGTGTTATCACAGCAGTTGATTATATAATAAATTTCGAAGTTGTAACAGTAACATCAACTGTACAGTGTATATACCTTAACGAACGATTATTAAATTTACATTGTAACAATGTAGCTTGTAGGAGCAAAGTATTAAGCTAATAAGGCTATTACAACGAATAATACATATATTATTATTACAAACACATTATTATAATAATTACAATCAAAAACAATCATAATATAATATGATTAAATAAATTAATAAAATGTTTAAGCTATTATCTCAGACAGTATAATATAAAATAGGCAATAACAGACACAAGCATACTTAATAGAACTCAGTGCATTTACTAAAAGCACTACATAAATAATAATTATAACATTATTAAATGAATATTATACAGAAACAAACAAATTACCAGTTACGAACAATTATTAATAAAAGATAATAAGCATGAACAAAACTCGTATATTATACATAATGTGTACTTATCTACTATAACGAACAAAATACACATTATATAAGTTGACGAACGTTAACAGTAACAAAGATATAATAGTAATACCACTTAAATTACTTATTATAGAACATAACAAACGTTACACACAGCTTTAAAATACTAATAATTAGAAATCGAACCTTGAAAGCAATTACAATTATTATATATAAATATTATATTATAACAATGATTAATAAACGTTAAAGAAATATCCAATTCTTCAAAGAAATACCTTCTTGAATTGAAGGGGAGAAAATGGATAATATGCACAAACAATTAATAACTAAATATAAACAACAGAACAGAAAGTATAACACTACAGACACTATGAAAAATAGAATAAAAATAGAATAACAAAATTCACAGACTAAGCACTGACTAAGCAATAGAAGTTACAGACAGACATAACAGATCATAAAGGTAAATCATTCGGTATGAAGCAAAATTACATTGATCAGAACTAAATAACAGAAGTCAACACAACGTGTGATTGAACTTTAACATTAAATAAATAATGATTCTACTACGAAACAAATGCTCATACTTGGCAAATAATATTAATATAATAATATAATTAACTTAACAGTGTTTAATACGAAAATAAATAATATACAGACGATTATCACATCATATAACAAAATAATTCATTAATTCAGACTATAGTTCATGGATAAAAGTGATAAATAATGAAAATAATACTTTGGAACATACATAAAACAATAAATAATATATCTGTATGATAATATGAATATAATTGTGATATAATTCACAACTATAACGAACAATACACAGATAATAACTATATAAACAAGTATGGAGCACATACATATAATTAAATAAAACTATTAAATCAATTCTTGTACAAACAATCAATTTGCCCTCACTGCACAATTAATACAAGTGTGAACAGCATTATAATACTATGAAATACATTGGATAGATACTAATAAGAACATTTATACAATGATTCAAATAAAATAAATAAAACTGATATATAAAACATTTTACCTAGCAAACTAATTAACAAATAAAACATTGAACGAATACTACAATTGCACATAGCACTAGATTAACTAAAGAACACTAGGAGACAATTATAGTAAACATAATCTGATATATCACTTATATGCAGATTGTGTTACAATACATCATTCTTTACAAAAGAAAAAGCAAAGAACAATAGCCATAACATACACACATATATATATACAATACTACAATTGCAACAATTCACAATAACATTGTTAATGATAAATAATACAAACGCACGTTAGTAATGATTTACAACAGATAACTATGTTGGCTATTAAAGAAACAATACAACAGATTGCATAGTTACTCAGGATGCATCAGAAACAATCAATTAACAAACATAACATTAATAAATTAATACACAGATATAAACGATAATGTAAAGCAAACGAACAAACAATACATTCATGATATAATATATATATGATGCACCTAGACACATAGTGAGATGCCTACAGCCAGACATAACATCTATACAACAAATATATGTTAGCATAAAACCTCATTGATCTCAGAATGAAGCAATCTGACAAAAACAAATATTATTATTAATATTACTGATATACAATCAATACAAAGCTTCAATCTGAAGACATAAATCAGTTATTACTGAATACTTAATGCATATACGAATGTAGACGAACATGGACAGTAATAATTAAAGAAGGATATTATTGCAACATTGAATATACATTTTACTAGCATGATTCATTAGTTTCACAGCAAAGTAAAAAGGAAATTACTAGAGTACTCAAACAAATTGAACAACAAACAATATGACTTAATAACAAACAATATGACTGAATAACAAACGATAAAACGAAACGAGCAATTGCATTTATGATTTATATATGCACATATACGTACCTACACATGCTGACAAGATTCTGCAGGTCTCTGAAGCATTTACAAATTATTTAATAACATTTACAAACAATCTATTGTGATAACAATGCTGTTATTGAACAGTATATTACAAATGAACAAACTAATTAAATATACTTAATTAATATAACATTGGACAAACTTAACACAAAGTGGATAACATTCGGAATGGACAGTACACAGAACAGACAATGCATTACTATAATGCTAATAATATTATTATTAACTACATCAAGTTATAAACGTGTTATACGAACGAACAATTGTACAATGCAGTTATAATGATTAAACTATCTATACATACTGCAAGCAAACATCTTACAAGTCTACTAGACCTAGTAAGAGTTTGAAGGGGAGTGTTAAGACAAGACTACACGAGAGCATGTCTCAGATGATATAAACTACATTACAAGCAATGACGAACGATGATGGAATACCTTCCATCATACATTCTACATCTGAGACATACTTACATAGTATATATAGACTAACTAATCAACAGACGATGAAGCAAGCCGCGAGAGAGTGAGCCGAGTCCACTATCCCCCCTCTTTGTGTGATTCCTCTAAGCCTCTCACATAACCTCTCTTCCCCCTTTCTTAACAGGTTCCTTCGAGTGCTGCTGAAGAAGATGACAGGGATGATGTAGAAGCAGAAGTTGCTAGCATGAACAACAACTTGAAGCAATAATGAGTGCTTTGTAGTGTATGTTTCAGATAAACTCTCTTTTTTGGTGCACACACTTGACAGACAGACAGTCCTGTCTTGTGAGGTTCTTTTTTTTATGACCTATTATGACAAATCGTCCAGATAGACACAAAATGTAGATAATTTTGGTTTGAATTGAAAAAGAGGCAATTAGTCTTGCTCAAGTTGTAGTGTTGATAAAGTGTACAAAAGCAAATGAAAGATGTACAGTAGAAATTCTATAGTCTCCATTGTCTCTATTGCCAGGTCTAGTAGTAACAAGAGGTACAGATACACTACAATGTTGATACTCTAGAGTGAGACACAGAACAGAGCAAAGTAAGCATTCCAGGTGTTAAATAAGGCACCTTTGTGTAACATTGTAATGTAAGTTGTAGCAAGCCAGCCTACTGTAATAACTGTAATGCACCAAACTCACAATCCTCACAAGGGTATTAGTGTCTTTGCTTCCTTCCACACTCTCATACAAATGATGTCAAAGTACTGTATCTAATTTACAGTCTGAAATTGTATCAGTTGACTTCACACTAGAGAGGGAGGGGTAGGGGAATGGATACAACTCTGAGTAGGGGGAATACTTTTGTACACCTTACCTAGCAGTATTATAAACAATTCATTCCTTCAAATATAATATATTTGTATTCATTCTATTTCTATCTCCTGTCTACTCTATCTGTTAGACAGTCTATTGTTACTCTATTATAACTATAACTGTTTTCTTGTTAAGGGGTTCTTGTAAACTGTAGCATTTCTGTTAAAAGAGTCATTACACTACTTGTATATCCAGATTGTTTGTATTGTCCATATGTAGCAGTAAAGTTTACAGAGCCATCCCTACTAGCAATAAATGATTGGAATTGTAAAGCTTTATTATGTTAACCAGGTATAATCAGACTTTAAACAATATGTAAAGAGAAGTAAGGAATAAGATGACTCACAACCATCACTTATTTTTGCTTCAAGTTTCTCTACATCAGTTTGCATAGTATGTGACAAATAAGACCAGTTCTGAGTTATAAAGTCTTGAAACTTTTGATTTGCATTTGCTACCATTATTGAAGTAAAATATTAGATAGTTTGTTGTACTTGTATTTATACTTGGGTATTAGATTTTAAAGTTGTCCAGCTACTCTTTAAATACATTTACTATATTGCATCCTATTACAGATGAAACATTTAGGTTCAAACACATTATTTTGTGCAAACATGTACTTTTCTATATAGGAAATAAGGTAAAAATAACTACTATTAAGAAAATTGCAATATACTATATATATAACTTTGTAAGTACTACAGTATCTTACTAGTACATATAAATTTCCTATTAGTACATGAAACATGCAATATACTATAAATATAACTTTGTACACATTAGAGCCTCTATTACAACTCTAACTCTTATAAGTAATAAGTAGAAAGTAAAGAATAAAGGTGGCTGAAAGGATACTTAGTATAGTGAACAGTCTTGTACAATGTACAGTGTTTATTATATATTGTATTAGACCTTACTTTACTTCTTTCTTTTTTGTAAAAGGACTAGCTTAAGAGTACAAACATAATACTAAGACTAATAGAGACAGTAGTAGGATGATTCCTAGTAAAGGAGGGAGTAGTGAGCCAACTACAGACTTCTATCCAGGTTTACTTAGTGTTCAATCTCTTTGTACAGAGCAAGAATTGTTTGTGTTTCATAGAATACAGACAGAGAATTCATACTAAAGAATGAGACTTCTGACAGTGTATACTACTACAGTGTGTGTCAAAAGTATTGCAACACACCACGTGTTTTTCATTTTGCCTCTACACGTCATTCCACACAACACTTATGCCCATATAAATTACATGTAAATTAAGTGTGATATACTGTGAATATATGTATGTAAAAAAGACTGCAAAATGTGCAGTAATTATACGAGACGGACGGATCTAAAAAAAACATGCTGTTGCATTACATATGTGCACAGCACATACACTTTAAAAAGGCTGCCCCAGTGCTCATTATTTCAACACCTGTGCCTCCTTTTGCACCCTGGGCTTTAGTATTACCTCTATTCTACTCTATGCACTACACTACACCCACTTGTAAAGCGCATCTATTGGACTACAAGCACGCTGGCATGTCTCACTCTGAGTGTGCCAAAAGGCTTGGCCTTTCTCGTTCTACCGTCTCCCGATTGCACCACAAGCTCCTCCTTACTGGTGATCCGTACTTTGTTATGCCCAAGCCAGGTCGTCCCA
>NW_006760396.1:2190954-2192000 GCF_000271605.1 Fomitiporia mediterranea MF3/22 | reverse complement strand
TTGCAACACACCACGTGTTTTTCATTTTGCCTCTACACGTCATTCCACACAACACTTATGCCCATATAAATTACATGTAAATTAAGTGTGATATACTGTGAATATATGTATGTAAAAAAGACTGCAAAATGTGCAGTAATTATACGAGACGGACGGATCTAAAAAAAACATGCTGTTGCATTACATATGTGCACAGCACATACACTTTAAAAAGGCTGCCCCAGTGCTCATTATTTCAACACCTGTGCCTCCTTTTGCACCCTGGGCTTTAGTATTACCTCTATTCTACTCTATGCACTACACTACACCCACTTGTAAAGCGCATCTATTGGACTACAAGCACGCTGGCATGTCTCACTCTGAGTGTGCCAAAAGGCTTGGCCTTTCTCGTTCTACCGTCTCCCGATTGCACCACAAGCTCCTCCTTACTGGTGATCCGTACTTTGTTATGCCCAAGCCAGGTCGTCCCACCAAGCTTTTGTCGCCCGACCGTCGTTCTGCTGCTAGAATGCTTGCATCTGGTTCAGCTCATGATGCTACCAATCTCAAACGAAACCACTTCCCTCATGTCAGCAAGAGTACCATATGTTGTCACCTTTATAAACATGGTCTTAAGGCCTATGTTTGTTGCTGTAAGCCCTTTCTCAGCATCAAATTGAGGCAGGCTAGAAAAGAATGGGCTCACACGTTTGGAGATTGGACTGCTCTAGACTGGCATTCTGTCATTTTCTCTGATGAGTCCAAATTCAATCTTTTTGGCTCTGATGGTTGTCAGTAGTGTTACAGGAGGTCTGGGCAGGAGTTTGATGATGTTTATGTGCAGAAGATGGTGAAGCATGGAGGTGGAAGTATTATGGTTTGGGGGTGTGTCACTTCCAAAGGTGTTGGGACTCTTCATAGGATTGAGGGTAAGATGGATGCAGAGATGTACACACAAATCCTGCAGAGTTCACTTCTCTCTACCTTGAAGAAACTCAGAATCACTAAGAAGTATGCTCATTTTGCTCAGGACATGATCCCAAGCACAAGTCTAACTTGCTACTGCT
>NW_006760396.1:2144793-2190523 GCF_000271605.1 Fomitiporia mediterranea MF3/22 | reverse complement strand
TTTAGTAGCATAGTAGTCCTTCTTTACTCTACAATTTACAGTACTTTAATTGATAAAGATTTGATTGAGTTACGAGCAAAAAAGTAAATTGTCATATGGTGTTGCAATACTTTTGACGCACACTGTATAATTGCACCTATGTGTACTACTATTGTTGTTAGAATGAGGTTACCTGAGGTTCCTTTGAGTGCTACTGAAGAAGATAACAGGGATAATGTAGAAGCAGAAGTTGCTGGCATGAACAACAACTTGAAGCAATGACGAGTGCTTTGTAGTGTATGTTTCGGATAAACTCTCTTTTTTGGTGCACACACTTGACAGACAGACAGTCCTGTCTTGTGAGGTTCTTTTTTTTATGACCTATTATGACGAATCGTCCAGATAGACACAAAACGTAGATAATTTTGGTTTGAATTGAAAAAGAGGCAATTAGTCTTGCTCAAGTTGTAGTGTTGATAAAGTGTACAAAAGCAAATGAAAGATGTACAGTAGAAATTCTATAGTCTCCATTGTCTCTATTGCTAGGTCTAGCAGTAACAAGAGGTACAGTTATGGGTGAGAGTGAGGAGAAATGCAGATACACCACAATGTCGATACTCTGGAGTGAGACACAGAACAGAGCAAAGTAAGCATTCCAGGTGTTGAATAAGGCGCCTTTGTGTAACATTACAATGTAAGTTGTGGCGAGCCAGCCTACTGCAATAACAGTGATGCACCAAACTCACAATCCTCACAAGGGTATTAGTGTCTTTGCTTCCTTCTACACTCTCATGCAAATGACGTCAAAGTAGTGTATCTAATTTGCAGTCTGACATTGTATCAGTTGACTTCACACTGGAGAGGGAGGGGCAGGGGAACAGATACAACTCTGTGGGCGCAATAACTTTGCACACCTTATCTAGCAGTATTACGAATGATTCATTCCTTCAAGCATAATATATTTGTATTTATTTATTTCTATCTCCTGTCTACTCTATCTATTAAGTAGTTCATTGTTACTTGGTTCTAATTATAACTGTTTTCTTGTTACTGGGTTCCTGTAAGATCCAGTAATATTGATATAAGAGTCATCACACTCTGTGCTGTACCTTCTCTTGTATTATCTCTGTACACAAAAGTATAGTCTATAGTGTTATTGCTTTTAACATTGAATATTTTGAATGCTAAAGCTTTATTGTGTTAAGCAAGTGTAGTCAGTCTTTAAACAATACACTAAGAGGAGCTAGGAATAAAATGACTCACAACTGTCATTTATTTTTGCTTCAAGTTTTTCCTCATCATCCTTCATAGTACTTGACAACATATCCCATTTTTCATTCATCAGGTCTATAAACTTTTGATTTGCAGACATTATTATTAGAGTAAGATATCAACTACTTTGTTGTGCTTGAACCTATACAGCTATACAGATGCCTGAGTATTAGATTGTGTACTTAGTAGTAAGTGGTACAGTAATGGGTGAAAGAAGGGGCCAAGGCAGGGAGACTGAAAGGTTGATATATCGGTTGGAAAAAGAGCAAAGTAAACTTCCCAAGTGTTACGAAATACACTGTTGTAGAACATCACAAAGTAAGTGTAAGATGTGGCAAGGTGGCTAACTACAATACATAAATGCAATACATCAAATACGCAATCCTTACAAGAGTATTATCGTCTTTACTTCCTTCCACATTCCCATATACATGATGCTGAAATATTATATCTAATTTGCAGTGTAATATTAGTACAGCTCGTTGTTCACATTGTTTCCATCAGCATATAATTTTCATGTTCCTAATATATGCATAGATGAATATGATAGAAAGAAGGGGAAGGAGAAGGAGAAGACATGTCGCAATACATGCTTACGAACATTGTAAATGATGAAAAGGAGTGCTGTAAAGCTTGGAAGATGGAATTGATCGATATCAGATCTTGACCAACTGTGTCACACACGTGATTTGGAGTACCTGGCCGTTCGAGTGCACAAATTATTACTGCTCAGTGCTCAGCGCCATTCAACGAGCACGTACGTCCCAGTCAAGATATTGCTTAAAGTCTCGAATGGATGGGATCTGAAGAGATGGTCGACATGCATGCTGGGTCAAACAGGGACTTCTACAAATGATCCAGACAGGGACCCAACCTCATTGAACAGTCGAAAGAAGGCAGGTTTGAAGGTTTGACGAGTGGCATGACAATTTGGATTTGGAGTCGTGGAGAGGAGCTATCATGATGGCACGCGTGAAACGGCACAATCAATACACCTGACTGCGCCTTCAGTGGACACCTCCTAGGGTCGATAGGCTTCTTTGATGCAGGGGAAACAACGCAAAACTACCGACATATCACCTCAAGGGCTTGTCTTCAACGTTCTCTTCCCAAATAATTTGTGTACCTGACACGTCCTTCTGTAGCATTCTTCTTGCAGAGTGGGATAACTCGACGCCTGGATAAGGTTTGCGACCGCCGGGTCCGAAAAGACGAGATAACGGAGCAATTCATCCGAAAACGAAAATTGACAAGGTTAGTGCCTATATCAGATAAGATGACCCACACCGTGTGAATCTTATCAGATTTTGCCTACATAACAGCTATCGCGACGATCCCCTCCCCCCTCTCCAAATTTTCGCTTGTCTCCCTCATTCTGTCACCTCTCTGTCTCGCTTCGTGATAGAGACTCCAGACAAGATGTCGACGGACTACGAAAAGAAGGAGCACGATTCAGACAGCGAGCACGGAGCGACTCAACGCCCTGGTGTTACCGTCCTCGACCCGAAAACTCGCTCGCAAGTTGTGAAGGAGATTGACGCACATGTTGGCGTGAAGCGGGTGCAGGCTGCCGAAAAGGTCTATGGGAGGTATTCAAAGTGGATCTTGTTCATTTCGTACGTTTTCTCCCTCTACTGTTTGGCAAAGCGCGATTAACGGCGGTTGCATATCTGCAGGCTTGGACTTGCTTCGTACATCTACTCGCTCGACGGACAGACGACAAGCTTTTACTTGACGTTTGCCGCCAGTTCGCTTGGGCAGCACTCGCTCATTGCAGCCGTTGGCACGGCTCAGTCCATCATCAGTGTGTATCTGAACTCTCGTCTTTCCTTCCATTCAATTGACCCTTTCGGGTGTATTTCATAACCGACTGCTTCTTTACTCCCCCTATATCCCCTATATGCTACTCTACCTACGGATCTCGGACGTACATCGGCTTCTACAACAAAAATTTTGACGGAACTTTAACATCGTCCTCATCCTCGTTCGACCTCATACGACATCGCATCCACCAGTCGCCGTTGGCAAGCCCGTTATTGCGAAAGTTGCCGACGTGACATCTCGTGCATATGCATACCTCGGCGTCCGTAAGTTGATCAATCCTTGATGCCAAGGCTGTGATTGATGAGAACCTACTTTTATAGTATTGTTCTACGTGATCGGATATATCGTCATTGCGAGCGCTCGGAACATTGGGGCTATTGCTGTTGGGATCGTTATATACGCTGTGTACGTCGTTCCTTATTGAATTTCTCAGTAACAAGGGATTAATTAGCGGATTTCTTCCTGTCTTTTGCTTACTGTTATATATGCATGGTTTGCAACAGAGGATACACGTACGTCTTTTAGTTCCTCTGCAGTTTCTATTAATGAACCACTTTGTTTAGTGGGCTACAGCTCCTTACCCAAATCATCATCGCAGACATAACAACACTTAAATGGCGTGCCCTCGTTTCTTCGCTGGTCAGCCTTCCATTCGTCGTCAACGCGTTCATCGGTGCGAACATCGCAACTGCCGTCATCGAGCACAGTAGCTGGCGATGGGGATGTATGTCTTCTTTGCTTCTCTCGTCTAATAATTTGAGCGAACATAATACTGTATTTCAGATGGAATGTTTGCAATCCTAGTGCCTGCAACGCTTCTGCCACTAATCATTACACTATTCTGGGCGGAGCGCAAGGCGAGGAAACTTGGTATTGTTGAGCAGTCGCTCGAAGCGGATGGCGTTTCAAAAGACGCACTTCCGTTTGGTAAGTTCAATAATCTAATTTTCATGAACTTGGTCTTATTTTCTGTTTTTCTGTTTAAAGAGTCGAAAAAGAGTGTTGTGGAACGTGCATATATTGTGTTTGGTCAACTGGACGTTGTTGGCCTTGTGTTTCTCGGTGCAGCGGTTGCACTCCTCCTCCTTCCTCTTACACTTGCTGAGAAAGCGAAGGGTCGATGGAAGAACCGTGAGTGGTTGCATTTGTTTTTCGGATACTGGCCTTAACTCGTTCCTTCTTATGTATGGTAGAGTCAATGATTGCGATGCTTGTCGTCGGAATTGTGTTCTTCTTCATCTTTGGTGTATGGGACCTACGCTATGCGAAACGACCCGTAGTTGCTCCACGTTTCTTACGCAACCGGTCTGTCGTCCTGGCGAGCTGGATCGGATTCTTCGACTTCGTACGTTCTTCTCTTATCAGCCCACTTCTCAATAATGTCTTACTCGTCGTACCAAAGGTTTCCTATTATCTTACATATGTATACCTCTACTCCTTTGTTCTCGTCGTCAAACCATGGAGTCAACTTGATGCGACGTATTTTGCCTCTGCACAATCTGTTGCGTTGACTGTCTTTGGTATAACGGCTGGTGCATCAATGCTCTATTTCCGTCGTTACAAGTTCATACTCATTGGCGGATTATGTATCCGATTGGTGTGCGTATCTTTTGTTTCCATTTCTTCCCTGCATTCAGATAATTAGGGCTCACTGAAACCTTGTAGTGGATGCGGCTTGATGATCCACTCTCGCGGCGCCAATGCATCAACGGCTGAGATTGTCTGGACACAAATCCTTCAGGGTCTCGGAGGCGGATTCGCAGCAGTTGCAGGCCAAGTTGGTGCCCAAGCTAGCGTTCCGCACGTAGACGTAGCAATGGTCACAGCTGTAGTATTGCTTTGGACTGAAATCGGCGGTGGAGTTGGGAATGCCATTGGTGAGCCGAACCAATATCTTCCGTCTCGTTAAAATCACAACAATTAATTATACGGTCGATTTTTTTAGCCGGTGCGATTTGGTCTACTACAATGCCCGATAACCTCACCAAATACCTTCCGGACGTCCCCGCTGAACAACGAAACGAGTTATTCGGATCCATCACAGACGTACTCACGTACCCACGAGGATCTGAAATTCGCGAAGGTGTCATCTCAGCTTACGACGCAACGATGAAAGACATGGTCATCGCCGCGACAGTGATAGCAGCCATACCAATTTTGCTCGCGCTCGGGATGCCGAATTGGTACCTAGGGAATAAACAGAACGCTGTGGATGATGAGGAAGTTGGGCCGGAGGTACATAATCGTTGATGTCGGAGCTGACAAGGCGGTTTATGCATTATGTGGGTTATGGGGGTGAGAGCTGCGTTTACAAGGGTGAATGAGTTCTATAACCTACACATCGGCCAAGTGATCGGAATCGGCAATATAAGACAAGGTGATGCTTCTTGTTAAGCGTAAATTTTTGTATTTTACGTCTGTTCTTATACCTTAGAGTCGAATTGACGATTTCACTCCATGCTGAACAGATGAACTCGATTCAACGCAAGACGTATATTTCTTTATATGAATTATTGAAACCTGCTGTCAAGATTTCAGTAGCCTACTCTATGGATCTATGACCACATACTTACATTGTGTTAGTCAGGCTTACAGTCATTCAGTATTTCAGAAGAGAGTGTTGTTTTTTTCCACACTACAGCTGAGCAAGGAGTCGAAACTACACAGTATGACATCATCATTATTACTAAATCAGGCTTGCCTGACTTGATCGCCCATGCTCATATCTCTCACCAGCTTTGTCTGACTTTAGTCTTTAGATACACCCCGCTGCCAACGTAGTGGTGTTTGCAGTAAATGCAGTAAAGTAACTTTATGAGGTAGCTTTCCACTCTATATCTGTGGTTGCAACTCTTAAATTCCTTCGTCAGGCATGTAAGAAGCAGCAGGAATGTCACAGTGCAGCGTCCGAACTTATATCGGAGATAGCGGAAGTTCTGCCATTCGTCGAACTTCCAATGCACTGTCCAAAGGCTGGTATATCTGCACAGACGGTTGGAAGAATGCTCGAACTTTTTGAAGAAATTGCAAGGATGATAATTCGGTACTCAGATTCTACTGTGATAGGTAAATCAGAATCACCGTTCTATTATTTACGCCTTCTAAAACGGTAATCCATACAGGAATGTTGTTAAACAATTGTATCGAGGAAGTAAACCATAAAAAAGAGGAGCTGAGACATCTAAAGGATACATTCGACTGGTGTGTCAAGACAGAAACATGGAAGACAGTTTTGAGGACTGGTATGCTTGGAACACTCTTTTTTCAACCACCACTCACATACTCTGCACAGAGTCATATGTAGGAGACACAACCCTCACGCACTTGCGGCCAGTTCCACAAGCATTCTACAAACTCTAAAATGCATGCTTCGAAGGATCGAGGAGAGAAACGCTCCAAGTGATAGAAAACTGGTCGAAATCTGAGTCAAAACTGTTCTGGCTCTATGGATCTGCAAAATCTGGAAAGTCAGCGATCGCACGCACGGCTGCTCGTCTCTTTGATGCACAGAATCGGCTTGCTGGATGCTTCTTTTGCGATGCAGACGACCACGAGCGCCGGTCTCCAGAGAGAATCATACCGACTATCGCGTATCAGCTATCCAAATGGCACAGAGATTATCGGTCCATTGTTCTCGACATTCTACAAAGCAGAGGTGAACTCGACCTTGAGTCGGGATTGGAGCGTCGATCTGACCTCCTGGTCAAACAACCGGTTGCTCAATCTTCCGTTTGTCACCCTCCACTTGATAGCTCACTGGTAATTGTCTTGGATGCACTCGACGAATGCTGCGACTCTGCTAACTCGTTGCATACGCTCCAGACGGAAGCAGGATTGTGTCAGGCTCCGGGGACAAGACTCTGCGAATTTGGGACGCGAAAAGTGGCAAATTCATCGGCGAGCCCCTCAGCGGTCACAGCGACCACGTCACTGGCGTTGCTTACTCCCCGGACGGGACAAGGATTGTGTCTGGCTCCAATGACGGGACACTACGGGTCTGGGACACACGAAGCGGCAGGCCTATTGGTGAGCCTCTCAAGGGTCGCAGCGGAGTTGTTATGAGTGTTGCATATTCTCCGGACGGGAGCCGGATCGTCTCTGGGTCTTACGACCGTATGCTGCGAATTTGGAACGCAACGTCTGGCAAACACATCGGCGGGCCTCTCTGCGGTCACGAAAGTGACGTTTATTCTGTGGCATACTCTCCTGACTGGAAACGAATTGCTTCTGGATCTGCAGACGGGACAATACGTATTTGGGATGCTAATAGTCACACTTGTGTCAAAACGATGATCCTTGGCGAAAGTCGGTGGGATCCTAATACGCAATGTTTCTTAACAATTGCCAAGAGCTACAGTAAGCTTTCCATTACACATACTTCCAACCCTTCAACTATCCCAGACGATGCCTGGCTCCGAACATTAGACAGCGGCCTCTTCTTATGGGTCCCTCCGGAACATCGACGCAGTATATGTCATGTAGGCCAAGTTCGCATTCCTAACAACGAGAATGGAAAGCTCATGACAATCGACTGGAGGAAGATTCCTCACGGGGACAATTGGATGAACATTTTGCGTGTTGAAGCGTCAGAAGACTGAACTCGTTCTTGTTATTTAGATAGACTATTTACGAGTTTTGTATCATGTTCTTTTGCTGCGATCGCAAGTTATCCAATCAGGTTTATTATATTAAACCCTGTACCATATTAGTCGTTTTGCCCACTAGATTGCTCATGATAAAGTAATTCAACTTTGAAGGTTGAACTGTATATCAAAAACGTACTATAAGACGAGTATTCAATGTTGAGCTACCCAGCATTCATACTATACTGATCAGGTGAGCCTACAAATGGTACTAGTCTGGTTGGGCTGGACCAATGGATGACACCAGTTTTTGCAGGGACAGATAACTTGATGCCTAGAGAAAGGTTTGCAACTACCGGGTCCGAAAGTGGAGATATGGAATGAATTCATTGCAAAACCAAATTGACAATATAAGTGCCTGTAGCAGATAGGATAACCTGTCGCATCCATGTTCTGGAGTTGATAGGTAGGGCTCGGTACCGTACCGTATACGGATACGGGCCGTATAATACGACCCTTATACGGATACGGCTCGTATAATACGGTGCCGTATTTCTGAACCCGAAAACCTATACGGATACGGTACGGCCGTATACGGAACGTATACGCCATATACGGATACGGCGTAGTTGCTACATTTACCAAGGTGTAGCATGAGATGTAAGGGGCTACATCATTGTGATATTACCCCTTTAGTATAGAAATATTGAATTCTACCTATATTATACCTTAATCTACATGAAATGTATAAAATTTGACTTATTGACATTTTGTTATGTAATTTAGTCTGTGATATTTGTCATAAAGTCGAGTCATGTGATGTACCTATATTATAGTATATATCAGAATATATATCAGATTGCACATACTTTTACAATAATAGTGCTGAATATATTACTAAATGCTAGTATAAGTGTCTGGACATTGAATACTACTTATTAGAGCTTCAGTATTATGTTTAGAGAGAGAGTTTCTTTCATTTAGTAGCCGTATATTGTATACAGGCGTATACGGTCCGTATTATACAGACTATATACGGTTACGGCCCGTAAAATACGTGCCGTATTTTTGAGTCAAATTTTTTATACGGATACGGTACGGCACCGTATACGAAAATGCCGTATCTGTATAATACGGTACGGGACCGAGCCCTATTGATAGGCCACACGATATTTGCTCGGTGAAGTTAGTTTAAGTAGTATACAATCTTTTCCTAACCTATATCACATTTAAGTTTATAATTCCGGCTCCTTCACATTGCTATGTCTGATTCAGTCTGAGTTCCAGTCATTGCCTTCCTTAAGATCGGTGCATGTGCACCCACGGTGTCTTCATACGCATTTGTCACCCGCAAGTTTGCTACGTTCCTCCTTATGTGATATTTGCCTATGCATGCGTTCCTATCCAGGATATCTTATCTATGCAAAGCGGAAATGCAGTTCACTTGTTTGACCATCGAGACTATCTCGGGCGATAACATACCTTTATCTCTGAGACGACCGACTTGTAGAGCTGCGAGGAGGCCGGATGTGGAAGCTGTGAACGCTTCGACGAGCTTCTTTTGGGCTAGTTTAAATGAAGCGATGGGCCGTTTAAATTGGTTCATTCGAGCGCGTATTCGCGTGTTCGTGCAATGAAACCATCGAGCGAGCCTGTACCGCATTGTTGAGACACGAAAAGGTAGATTCGACACCGGAAGTGCCTTCGAGTAGGGATCTTTAGGTACGCGTACGATATCCACGAATTCGGAACTAGTGAGAGAGATGCGCAGTGCGAGTTTGTTTTTGATTGGCGGTATCTCGAGTCCGAGAATGCTTGATTATGAACGGTTGATGAGGAACCCTCGGATCTTGTCGTCCCTTTTACAGCGGGCTCAGGTAGGTATGAGGTCTGCAACGGGTGTGTTGGAGATCCACGTCTTGCTACATTTTATTATAAACCGACCATCAATGTCCTCAGCGGTTGTATCCACACTGGCTCGATCAGATCCGTGGTTCGTTTCTACAAGATCTTGTGAATAGTGATTAGACATTGTTTTTAGGTAGTAGTCAAGGGATAGACACACGAAACACCGGATTATCCCTCCCTTTGCAAGCCGTGGAAGGTACTTCTCCTTCTGAGCGTCTGAGCCGAATGTGTGAATGGGGTGCATGGCTAGAGAGGATTTCACGTCCATTGTTGAGCGATACCCAGAGTCGATACTAATGGCACGTCAATATTAAGACAGCTGAACTAATGATGATGTAAACGGAGAGACGTACCATTCCACTTCGCGAGCAACGAGTCCATATGCTATGTTATTTACACCTGCGCATCCGTAACCCTTTATATTCAGCCCAAGCAATCCAAGCTGACCCGTTTCAGGTGATATTTCTGGCACAAGCGCTACGGTAGAGTAAGCATCGAACGCAGAGAGCAGAGAGAGGAAAGTAGATATTTACTATTCGCTGAGCTTCAAGGACTCGAGGGGCAAATTCTTCCTGGTACGCGTATTATTTTGTAAGCGGCGCCCAGACATCGGACACGGCCCAATGCATACGGACCCTGATAATACGAGCGAGCTGTATCCCTGATGGCGAGTCAATATCAGGAGTTGATATTTGAAAGTGTGTACAGACCGAACGTCTATGTTTGCTTGTGTGTAACGACTCGAGGTTGAGTTAGTCCTAAGCACGTCGTGTCGTGACAAAGTGAATGGCAGAAAACGGTGCACAAGACATACCTCTTAGTTATACTTTGCAAAAGTTGAGGCATATTTCCTTGGCGATAACTGAGCATAGCAATGCTGACGACATGGCCGACGTTGGGAGAGTGAGTGACCTTCGCGACTCCGGAAAGCCAATCCTGTGACTATTTTTGCAAAAGATTTCTTCTCTTTTCCTGCGTGTTTTCAAGACTACAATCAGTATAAACGAATTAGACGAGTTCCAGGATAGATTTGTGCAATTTGCTAATAAGTACAGTCCAACGAATATAAATAGGTTCTTTTTTATCAGCTGTGTGCGTCTCCAGCGGCCAGAGTAGTTGTTCGTATGTGATTCAGTTAAAATAAGAATATTACGTAATAAGGGTCTTTCTTCATTGCCATCGAGTGTAGCTCAGCTCGGAGTCAGTGCCCTGGTTTCGCTGTCTCGACCCGAAAACCTGCTCACAGTTCATGAAGGAAATCAATGCACACGTTGGTGCAAAGTGGGTACAGACCACCGAAAATGTTTATGGGCGGAATTCGAGTGGATCTCTCCCCCTCTAGGGCCTCTACTGTTTGGCAAAGCGCAGTTAATGACAGACGCATATCTGCAGGCTTGGACTTGCTTCGCACATCTACTCGCTCGATGGACAGGCAACAAGCTTTTACTTGATATTTGACGCCAGCTCGCTTGGACAGTGCTCACTCAGCGTGGCTGTTGGCACTAGTGATACGCAAGGTCGGGTCAGGTCGGGTCAGGAGGGTTTTTAGTCTGACCCATGACCTGACCCAGGTCAGAATTTTCCAAAAATCCTGACCTGTGACCTGACCCAGTCTGACCCAGCTGGGTCAGGTCAAAGTGAGTCAGGTCAGGTCAGGTCAGGGGTCAACCTAGGTCAATGTGTACTTATACTAGTCTCTTACTACAGATTTTCTTATGCAGCCCTTGTTGTAGACAGAGACTATTACTATCTGAGTTAATAGGTTTGTTAATAAGCTCAGTTATTATAGGATAAAACTCTGTCTGTCAAAGTAATCTAAATTTACACTTGAAACACTTACAGTTAATTATTAAGGTACAGTTATGAAATGTATACTTGAGTAGTCAACAATTGTTATACTTACATTACAAACTGTGTTTGATACAGATGAAGGAGGAAAGTAGTTATACTTTGTTTGAGCTAAAGATAAGAACAGATTATACATACTATATAGTGTGTAATATTAATCTTAAGTCTGTCTAGACAGACAAACCTTATACATTTTCTAAACAATTGAATACATACTACTCCTAGGTAGAGTAGCTAAGAAGCTAAGACCACTCATCTGTGTCCTAGTCAGTAGATGCATTCTTACTGTCATTCACATAAACCATACATTCCTTGTCCTTACTCTCTGGATTTATGTCTGGATTGTATTCCTGTCTGTTTATCTTAAACCATCTTAGCTTCATCCCCTTTGACAGTCCTATAGCCTCTTGTACAGTGTCTATGTGAGTCTGTAAATATTTGCTTTCATCCACTTTGTACATTCAAACGTTATAAACAAAGCTAACAATCATAGCAGGTTGACTACAGTATTTTACTGGATGTATGAAGAAAAAGATCTTAGTCTTTGATAGTACCTGGTCTATTATCTTAAAGAGGATGATTCTAGCATTCCTATCCTAGTCAAGATTTCTCCTCTCTACAAACAGCTACATATACTTGTTCTTGAGCTAGTACCCATACATCCAGTAGTACATAAAGATCTATCTGGTTTTTCAGTTGCATCTGTAAGTAGAATAAGGTATACATATTTTAGGCACTTTAAGCCAAACAATAAAGAAAGGCTATGTAAGAGGAGAAAGACTAGTCAAGTAGTATACATAAAAAGATTAATCAGAATCAGAACTGCTTGAAGAAAATATGGCCAAGACATCTGCCTCCTTAATTTTCTAACCAGCCTAACAATGTACAATCATTTGGTAGTAGTCATACACTATCTGGAACAAAGTAAAAATATTTGAAGTTGTCCTGTTCTACTACTTTGTATTTACAATCCCTGCTATTGAAAAGAGCCACTTGTATAGAACTAATAATGCTTGAATAGACAAATAGTCTCTTACAATCTGAGAAAGGGTAGGGAACCTGAATTCATTCTCCTAGTAAAACATTAGATACTTTATTACAAAATAAGAATAATAGAATACTTTCCATCAGAGTAATAGATCCAAACCCTTGTTAGGGTCTATATCTTCAACATCATTAGTGTACCTTGTAAGTTCTTTATAAGGATCCTTTAGCTTGTCTCCAAATTGTCTTCTCATTACTAGAGCTACTGCTTGCATCTACTTGTGTCTATAAGAGAGTAAAGCTGACTTCTCTAAGAGTTTATAAGAAGTGCTAGGACTAATCTCAGGCTAGGATAACTGTACAGGGATTAGCCTAGAGTGTATGTTGTACTTCTCAAACTATAGATACATTAGATATTAAATAATTAGAGAAAAAATAAAGACTCACAACAGTATTAATAACTTTGAAAGTAGTCTCCTAACCCTTTTCAGACTAAAACTCTTTAAAGTAGTGTCCTTTTGTAAGGGGATTCAAAACTAAAGTAACTAGTCAACTACTAAAAATACTAAAATATTTATAAAAAAACTTATACAGATTAATAATTTGAGTACTAGAATGAGTAGCCTTCTCAAAGTATTTCTCAATTAAAGCAATCCCTTTCTGAAGTGACTCTTTAAGAGATGAATACAGAGGATTATCTCTCATAAACTTTTACTGTAGAAGAAATGCTTTAAGAGTAGGAAATACTTGCCAGACAGTTAGAATCTGGTCAGATGAAAATTGTTGTTGAATAGTACTAGACTCCTAGTAATGTATTTTATTAGTATAATGTATAAGTAAATAAAGAAAAGTATACTATAAGAACAGTATGGATAAGTTCTAATGTTTTCCAGTCATTCTTAAGAAATCAATATGTTGAATATTTAGACTGTCTAGGACCAACTCAAGAGACATGTTTAGTATAATCAGTATTCCTAGTAAAGCTATTAACAGCCTAGATTTTACATTAGTATGAATATAATATATAGTTCTGATACTTACTTTTTGAACTTTAATGAAGTGATTAAGGACTAGCTCCCAGCTTTGGAATCAAGTTGGAACAAAGGAAATAAGTTCTAAAGGCTTTATATTAACATTCTTACAACAAATAAGAAAGTAATCCTTTACTCTAGAAGACTTCCTAACCTATATACAGTGTAAACCAAGGAATACAATATCTTATTAGATTTAACTTACTTTTACTATTAAGCCTTACACTTTTAATAATAATCAACTCAAGTGAATTGTATTATGTAACTAAGGATGTGTGAAATTGTCAGAGTCAACCTTAGTGATTAAGGACACTATATCTTCTTCATTATCCTTATCCATATTAGTAGGTAATGAAGATAAAGAAGAAGCTATAGATAAGGTAGACAGAAATACTTTAGAGCATAAATTGATAACATACTCAAAACAACTATAATAAAAAATTGTTAAATTTGAGGAAAATAAGATAAAGTATAAGAAATTACTAAGATCTTTAGTTCTGAGCATTAAATTCAATACTATTCTCAGCCAAAAGTTCCCTCAGCTTGACTATTATTGTATTATTAGTAGATACATTGTTACTAGTTAAGTTTCTAAACTAAAAAGGTATAAATACTTGTATAATTATGTAGAAATGATTAAAAAATCATACCTTATTTGTAATACCAAATCTTTTAGCAATATTGTAAAGCATTTCAGTTTGAGCTTTAGTAGAGTAGCTATTTGTTATGACTTCTAGTATAAGAAGTTGAGTATGTAACTACTAATCAGAGTTAAGCTAATAGACTGTAACACTAAGATATACTGTCATATTAGCTAATGTCTAACAATTATAAGTTAGGGATACTAGTCTAGGAGTATTCTATATTAAAATTAGAAGAGTAACTAATGAAAAAGAAGTAAAAGAAAATACCTTCAAATTGACTTTAAACTCATTTTGAATCTCTCTTACTTGTTACTCAATATAATGTTTGACAGTATCAGGACTAATAATATCAGATGGCTTATACTTCAAACCTTGCTGGTAGGCAAGCATATTATGAAAGGACTTGTACTTAATAGTATTTAGAGTCTAAAACATAAGTTTTGTAAGAAAAAAGAATAAAGGAATACAAATTAGTATAATACTTACAACATTTGTATTAACAATAAAATTTTCAATCCTCTCAGAAAGTTTATCCTTAGTCCAAATAGTATCAGTACTAGGTACTATAAAACCTGTCAATTTAGACTGTCTAGAATATAGTACTTAGATTAAAAAGAACAATATATACTTTAGAATACATACTTTTTACCTGAATCTTCAATCTTCTTAGATTTCTGAAGATCTTCAGGACAAGTATACTTTAAGTTATTAAGGTACACTTGAGAATCAAGAAGACTATTATTCTTACAGGTTTCTTTATATTTTCTGAAGTACTAGTAGTTGTCTTCTTTTCTTTGAGTAATATAACAATATAAAGTAGTAGTATTTGACTTTCCCTTAAAAAGAGGTTCTAACTTTGAATATCTTACTAGGGCTTTGTTCTTAAGCTTACTTATGTATTCTTGTATTTAGTATGTTTATTAAGTATAATAATTTAGAGTATCTCACTTACAAACAAGACATCTTACTTGCTTTTTACTATCATTTGTAGAGAAGAACTTATAAAGAGGGGTAATGTTCTCTATACTCTACCTTCTAACTAAAATAAATAGTTCTACCTTAGAGGAACTGTCCTTAATCTCCTAAATATCTTAAAGCATATTTATAACATGTAAAATTAGTTATAATTGTTGATTGAATACACAGTACAAGTAATAGATGTGTTTGTAATATAACAGTTAAGGACAACTGTGTCTGTTGAATCTGTTAACTATGTCTTCCAAACAAAGATAATAGAAGCTCTCAAGTAAACTAGGTAGTAAGTAACCATTCTTACTGTCTTTAGTCAGACAGTCAACTCTACTTTCTCTCTACTTAGACTAGATTAACATACCTTTACTTCTACTCACATTCTTTAAAAACTGTCTAGTAACACTCTCTCTTACATTAGCCTTCCTCTTCCCCTTCTACTCTGTAAGTATAGAGTTACTAGATAACTTGACAAGCACTTTATACTTCTTTACAGAACAGGTAGTATATAGTTTTACAAGTTGTTTATAGTTCAGAACAAGTGAATAATTAGTTTCTTCATTTGAATTGTTTCCTTTACTAAAATCACTGTCTTCATTATACTAGAAGTGAATAGTATAATGTAACTTAACTTAATTAACATTGTGTACAGGTTGTTAGGTAGGAGCTAGTAAACTAAACTCTTGATTATGTAAACCTAGCCTAGAAATTAGAATCTTATCATTTAGGTTATTAAAGAATACTATTTTACTAACATTCTTTAGCTAGTTATTCTTATTAAGAGTATAATTAAGAGTGTTTTCAGAGTAAGCTATAGTAAGATATTAACTTATAATAGTAGTAGTAAGTAGTTTAGACATTAAGTAAAAGGTTAGGAAAAAAGAAATAATAGTCTAACACAAACTAATCTATTATCTATATACATATTATTAGAGAATATAGTTTTCTCTTATACTTTACATTATAGGAAATTGTGTAAGGGTTACAAGAAATAAGGGAGAACAGAATATAGTAGTTTATACTCTGTTCTAGAAATACTAAGACTATCTTTATAATAACTCTAATTACTTGTATTCTTAAATAGTTAGACTTTAAACTAGTATAGAGAGTTATAAGTTTGTAAGATCTATATTAGTTATACACACAGTAAGGATAATGTTTAGTTTGTAGATAGAACAATCTTAAACAGACTATAGTAATCTACTCTTTTAGTACCTTAAGTAAAATGCTAGTATTATAAGAATACACTCTTATACTATATAAGAATTATTTAGTAATATTTAGCTATACTCTACAGTTTGAAAGAATTAAGTGTAATAAGTTATAACTTAATAATCTTAGAATTATGTTAAATTATAGTGTCTAATAGTAATATATTACTTAAAAGAATAAAACTATATATTTAAGAAAAGTATATAATATGTAAAAGAAAGTGTTCTAATCTAACTCTAGAAGTCATATATATTAGATAAGCTAGAATTGTCTTTGACTAGCTTGATTACTATTGAAACCTAAATAAAGAGTCTTTAAAATGTGTTATAAGGTGTTTCCTATATATACCTTATTTATTCAGTATTTTAAGTTCTAAGTCTTTAAGACTAACTTTTATTTTATAATTAATATATTGTAGAACATTTTATTAACTATTATCTGAGTCTGAATCTAATACAAGTTTGTGTACAAACTTATTTATATTTAATAATAATACTGTATTAATAAGTCTCTTAAACTGTACCTTAGTAATAGTCTCTATAATATAATTACTTCTTTAAATAGTAGTTATAATATACTTTATAATAAACAAATTAAATAAGACTAGTTAGAATACTATCTTTTAAAAGATAAAGGTAAACTAATCCTTAATAAAGTTAGTATTATTTACTCAATTAAAACTAGTATATACTAAAGTATAGTATTTTATAATAATACTTTATAATAGTTATTATAATTATACTCTTTCTAAACCTTACTATATTATATAAATAGAATACTTTGTTCTACTTCTAATAAAAGCTAATTTATGATTTTGTTCTAAATCTCTATTCTAGTATTTACTATTAACTTATACTTAAATGTGTTTATATTATTTAAATAGAATATATATTTAAAGTCTAATAAAAGTTTCTTAAAATATAAATCTTTAATTGTAAAAAAAGTATATTTTTACTATTAACTTGATTTTCAGTTATAATCCTCTAATATTATATTAAATGTATTTTAATATATTATATTTGTTTATTATAAGTAAGTATATTTTAATAATATTATTTATATATAAGTTATAAGTTAGGTCAAAGTTAGGTTGAGTCAAAGTAGGTTAGAAAAATTTAAGAGAAGACTAACTTATAATCTGACTCAAATTTGACTTAGTTTAACCTAATATACTGAGTTAGGTTAAAATGAGTTAGGTTAGAGTTAGGTCAGAGTTAAAACAAATTACAATCTAACTATATATATTACTAGTTAATACAGTTTAGTTTATTATTATTATATAGTTAAACTCTTATCTTTCCTTCTATTTAATTAACTCTTTCAAATGTATTCTTTAACTAGTTTCTATTTTACTCTTTATATATATTACTCTACTTATAAATCTTAAACATATATTAACTTTTATAACAAATTTTTGACAGAACTTTAATATTATTCTTATTCTTGTTCAGTCTTATAATATATAGTATTACATTTGTTAGTAACTGTTATTAAACTTATTATTAACAAAATTGTTTATATAACATTTAGTATATATATAAAGTTCTAATGTTTGTAAGTTAATTAATTCTTAATTCTAAGACTATTATTAATAACAACTTATTTTTATAGTATTATTCTGTATAGTTGAATCTATTATTATTATAAGTACTCAGAACATTAGTATTATTACTGTTCTAATTATTATTTATACTATATATGTCTTTTCTTATTAAATCTCTAATAAATAAGGAATTAGTTAGTAGACTACTACTTGTCCCTTACTTACTATTATGTACAGTTTACTATAAAGAATATATGTGTGTCTCTTTAGTTTCTCTATAAGTTCCTTTAATAAGCTCTTTTGTTTAATAAACTATAACTCTTTATACACATTATTATTATAAATATTATATTACTTAGATAGTATACTCTCTCTTCCCTCTTTATTAGTTCTCTATTTGTTATTAATACTTTCATTAGTATAAACATTACAACTACTATTATTAAGTAATAGGAATGTATACTTACTTTATTTTTTCTGTTTGTATTTTTAAGCTTTAATAGTATTGTATTACAAATAAAATATTTGTAATATTAGTACTTGTTACACTCCTACCCTTTATCTTTATACTATTCTAGACTGAGTATAAATTAAGGAAGCTGAGTATTATTAAGAAGTTACTTAAAGTAGATAGTAGGTCAAAAGACACACTTCTACTTAGTATATTTAATAATCCAATTTTCTTAAACTTAGTCTTATTTTTCTTCTATCTAAAGAGTCAAAAAAGAGTATTATAAAACATACATATGTTGTACTTAGTTAACTAGACATTACTGACTGTGTACTTGTGTACTTCTTAGTATAGTTGTTATACTTCTCCTTCTTCCCCTTTATACTTACTAAGGAGGCAAAAGGTTGATAGAAGAACTGTGAGTACTTGTATTTATCTTTCAGATACTAGTATTGACTCATTTCCTTCTTAAGTACTATAGTATTAATAATTGTAATACTTGTTGTCTGAATTATGTTCTTTATCTCTAGTGTTTAGAACTTATACTATAGATAGTATAGTAAAAGTGTTTAGTCCCCCTAAAAAAGGAAGACTATTTGTAAGAGATTTGCACACTATATTTAGTAAATGAATCTGCTTAGAGACTCTAAACACTTGTTTACCTTTCTAATAAGTTAATACTAATTACTTATTAATTTAATTTCCTTTTAAAGAGGGCTAAACACTTTATACATACTTGTATGTAAAACAACCTGTAATTACTCTATGTTTCTTACTATAGTTCTAGTAAGCTGGGTCAGCTTCTTTAACTTTGTAGATTCTTCTTTCATTAGTTTACTTAGTAATATAGTTACTAATGTCTGGTCCTAGACTGTTTAGACTCAGTCTGGATGTAAGACTAGACTAATAGACTAGTCCTTTATAGTCTAGTCCTTATAGGTCTAGAAGAGGTCTAGTCCTAAGTCTATCATTTTAAGAAATTTCCCAGACTAATAGACTTGTTCAGACCTAGACTAGACTCTAGACCTGAATAACCTGAACTAATGTCTTAAATCTTGTTTCTCATATCTTTAGCTTACTATACTAAAACAGATTATACTCCTTTAAGGATCTTTGAATATTAGCTAGTACTTACATAGTACATTTTACAAGTTTCTGACAGTCTAAGCAAAGCAAATTTACTCCTGTTCTTTACTGTTCAATGTATAGCTTACTAAACTTGACTCTTCCTATCTAGTTATTGTCTCCTAAAATATTTATTCCCTTTATGTGTATTTCTTTCCTATTTCCTATTTTTACCCTCTTTTTAGTCTGCTAAGCTACACTTCTCTCTCTCTCTTCCATATTCACTCCTCTCCTATCTTATACTAAAGACATTACAGTCCTAGCTGCCTTCCCTAGTCAAGCAGCCAGCTAATGTCTCTACCCCTGACAAATTAGACAAGATGTCTAAAATCACTCTCAGAAAGAAGAAGAATACTGACACTCAGACTGCTTTCTGTACACACTGTGCCAACTATATTGCCACCCTTGAAGAGACAGGTCTGTCTACTATTAAGTACCTAAATATTCATGTTCTAACAACTAAGTGTCTGTAAATCACAGTAACCAGCTTAGAGGCAGTTATAGTCCAGCTTTAGGACTTGTGTCACAAGGCTCACACTGAAGCCTCAGAATTGTATCAGGAAAACTGTTACAGTGTCTAGTCTGTAGATTATATAGTATATACAAAAATATATTACTTTTGTACTTAGATACAAAGAATAATACTCTAACTCATCTTAAATTATTTTTCTCTCAGGTCCAGTTATGGACCAGTCCAGAACCAGACTGGAACTTGGGTCTGGTCCACTACCTGTCTACATAGGTCCGGTCCCCAGTCCAGGACACTCCTAGACTGCAGATTTGGTCTGGTCCTGAGTCCAGGTGAAGTATGCCCAGACCAGACCAGGACCAGACTTCAGCAACTATACTTAGTAATATCTTACTTGTTGCACCATACGTTTTGTATTACTTGACTTATACATACCTCTACTCCTTTGTTCTTATAGTTAAACTACAGGCTGGAACATTACAGTAATGCTCTATTTCTATTGTTACAAGTTTATTCTTATTGCCAGGTGAAGTATTCTGTTGCTGTGCATCTTGTTTTCTATCTCTTCTGCAAACTTCCGCCGGTCAGGGCTAATCAAAACTTTCTAGAGGTTGTGGCTCGATGATTCACTCGTGCAGTGCTAATGTATTGACAACTGAAGTTATCTGGACACAAGTCCTACAAGGTTTTGGAGGCAGGTTTTCAGAATTTGCAGGGCAAGTTGGCGCTCAAGTCAGTGTATTGGACGTCGACGTAGCAATGGCCGCAGCTGTGGCCTTGTTATGGACGGAAACTGGCGGTCGGTTCGGGAATGCGAATGGTATGAAACGAAACGAAGTGACTATATGGACTACCAAATGGGGTGATGACTAATACCGGTACAAACACTCTGACAGGCGAAGGCGATCGCGTCACTGAGACTTGGTGAAAGTCGGTGGGATCCTGATGCACAGCGATTCTTGACAATTACGCCGCTCGCTCAAGTTGTTGCCTTTACTAACAATCCGTCAACCGTTCCAGACGACGGCTGGCTCCGAACATTGGACGGGGGCCTCTTCCTATGGATCCCTCCTAAACATCGACGTAGCTTATGTAATACAGGCCAAGTTCGCGTTCCCAACGAGAATGGACAGCTCATGACGGTTGACCGGAGAAAGTTGCATCATGGGAAGAACTGGACAAGTATCATGCGTGGTGAAGGGGTAGAAAATGGCTGATGTAGTATCAATCATTCGAATGTATTCCTTTTTATATTGTATTTTATTGAGGTTCCTATTTCTGCAATCAGATTCCCGGTTTGTACAGGTTTTGTTTCGGGCTCTAGGAATAAGATGCTGCGTTTCTATGATGCAGAGACTGGCAAATCCGCTGGTGTCCCTATTTCAGGCCATCGTGGTCGAATTTATAGTGTTGCATATTCACCAGCCCAAGGTGGGAATAGAATCGTGTCAGACATTGCTGACTTTACACTACAGATTTGGGATGCTATTTACAGAGTAGAGGGTTAAGGGTAGGTAGAGGTTAAAGGTAAGTAACAAGAGCAAGTGTAGCACTTAAGATTTAAGTAAAGTCCCATGTGATATTCAACCATTACATAAGCTAAGTAACTCACTTTATATTTACTATACTATTATAATATACATGTTACATTTGAGTACTATACATTTATTAAGTTTATAACCTCTTAAACAGAGTTTCTATTTATTATAAACATTAATAGAACTTTAGTACACATTATAAGTGTAGAAAATGCTTTTATATTATATTATATAGTAGACACAAGTCTTTTTCTTTAAGTAAAATACTATAATAAAGTATTTACTCTCAATATATTTTTGTTAAAATATATTTACTCAATATTTAAAGCTATTATAATACATATACTGTATTATATTCATTAATAATACTTTTAGAACCTTTATAAGATGTATAAGAATTATCTTTACTTTATAACCTTATTAAAATTCTTACAGTTACTATATAATTTATAAATAATGTGTATTCTACTATATAAGAACTATAAAGCTATATAAGAAAATGGACTTTTCCCTGACGTATTTGTCGGATCTGGAGACAATTCCGCTCCAATCCAGAGAGTATGCAACGGTCCAAACACGCTCATCGTTACCCTGAAGAGGTTGACGTTCTGCCAACTTGTGTAGTACTCATCACTTTTGTTCCCTCCAGTCCAGGTTTGCCTTCCTTTTTGAATTTGCATTTGTGCATCTGTATTGTTTCTAATGCTAAACAATTTCTTCAATAATTCTATACATTTGTATACTTTTTCCTACTCTATAGTATAAGTAACAATTTGTTAGTAATAGTATAGAGGGGACCTGAAGGCTCAGTAAGGGGACCCAGGCTACAACTATTCTATACAACAGAAATACAGAACACAAACACTGGAACATAGTTGGAACTTGTAGAACAGGCAGAGAGAGAGAGTGAGATAAGAGTAGAGTATATAGAGTAAGTCTAAGAGTATAGGACTATCTAGAGTAGACAAGATTAAGACTACTAGACTAGTCTAATCTTGTACACCTATATATACTAAACTACACAAGAGTACTTAGAGAGTATGAATTACTAAGAATGATAAGCTACAAAGAATGAAAGAAAGGGGAGGTTAAAGATAAAGGTATAAAGAATAAAGGGATAGACAAAGGGTAAGAGACTATAGAATGAACAAAGAAAGAAAGGAGTAGTTAAAGGAATAGAATGATAAAGTAAGGAAGGGTAGTAGTAAGAGTTAGTACATATATAGTTCATAGACAGTACTTCTAAAGGACAGAAGTCCTGAGTTCTAGTACAGAAGAGTGTAGAACCCTTAGAACTAAAGGTACAAGAGTAGAGAATTGTAACATTATCCTCTCTCTAAAACCAATTGTTCTAATTAGTAAACATAGGGCTTAGTTAATAGCTCAGGTATAGATTAGAATAGTAAGGCTTGGAAATCTGTAAGGCTGAGTTTGTACAGAGTACTAGAATGAAGCTAATAAAAGTCTTAGATTGTCTTAGAAGTATAGGTAAGGTTCTTAGCAGGTTCCTAAGTATACTCCTTAATTAAATACCCTTTCTAGTAAACAAGGAATTTGAGTTTTCTGTATAGTAGCTTAGTATCTACTATGTACTCTACTTTATATTCTGGTTCAAAACTGATAAGTTCTAGTAAAGGTAGAGGGGGTCTTTGTTATAAAGGAAAATTAGGATTATAGTACTAAGACAACAGAACCTTATTGAACACTGGGTGTATACACTTCTATATTACTAAAAGTTAGAGTTTATAGGTAGAGACACTAACCTTCTTTTTAATAACAAAGGGTCTGAAGTACTTGTTGTCTAACTTCTTTATTAAGCAATCTAAGGTCAGATTAGTAGCTTCTAGTATAACCTTGTTACTAGGCTGGTAATCCTTAGCTACAGACCTCTTCTAATTATAGTTCTACTTTATAACTTATACTACCTTCTCTAAAAGAGCTTGTGTGTCCTCTCTAGTTCTACACATCTGTTTTACAAAGTCTGTTACAGATTTGAAACTACTGTTCCAGTTTGGAACTGTCCCCTAGTACAAATGTCTCTTATGATTGAGGAAGAATAAGGACTGTCCTGTTGTAGAGTGTTTCTAGTTATTATACATGAATTCTGTTAGAGCTAACTATTTAGACCAGTCTAACTACTAATGATTGATAAACATCTAGAGATAGAGCTTGATCTCCTGATTGACTTACTCAGTTTAACTATTAGTCTACAGGTAATATGTAGTAGAAGGGTTCTCTTGAATTCTAAAAAGTATATACAAGTCCTACATAAATTTTGACTTGAATTACAGTCTGTAATTGTGAATGAGCTTCTGAGAGAGTCTATATAACTAGAAAACATAATCCTAATAGATACATACTATACTTTCAGAAGTAAGTTCTGTTCAGGTCAGAACTGTGTAGACTTACTTAGAGAATCAGTCAACAATCATACAGATAGTATTGTAACCCTAAGACTTGAGTAGTTTACTAATTAGGTCTACTAAGACTTCTTTCTAAGAGTAATCTAGAATCTAATACAGATGTAAGAGAGCCCAAACCCCTGTCTAGTAGGCCTTAGTCTGTTAGTATGTATTACAACCAGTCACATACTTTAGGATTTCCCTCTGTATTCTAGACTACTAGTAGTTTTAAGTAATGAGTTTCTGTATTTTGTGTCAGTCTAAATGTTCTACAGTCAGATTGTTATAATAAGCTTAGATAATGTCCTCCTACAGTTTCTAATCCTTTAGAACATACAGTCAGCCTTCCTAGTAAACCTGTCCATCCTTATCCTCCTCCTAATCTCTAGCCTGCTTCTCTAGTTACTTTACTATAACCTAGTCTTATGTGTGTCTTAGAGCTTACTATATGTAAGTAACAAAGTTAACATTCTTAGATTCAAGTCAGATCTCTTAGATTGTCTTAGACACAAAACAGGAATTGTTTAGAAGAACAAGATTTTTGTTATCATTCTCTCCCCTTTTATAACCTACTCATTTTAAGAGTAAATCAGCTTTTGTCATTTATATTCTGGGTTTGTAAGTTAGTACAAAGTTATAGTTTTATAGTTCTAACATTTAGTAAGCCTAACAGTAGTTAAGCTTCTAAGGTGTCTGAAAGTACTAGAGATTAAGGTGATTACTTTAGATCTTAAACTTCTACACTATACTAAAGAGATATTAATATTACTCCTTTAAGGAACAGACAATTGTAAGGAGTTCCTTATTATAGATAGAGTAGTTCTGTTTTATTATAGAGAGGGATTCTGATTAGAACACTATTAGACACTACTTTCTGTTAATGAACTAGAACAGTACTACTCTATTTGTAAAGTTGAAAGAGTTGGCTTTAACTTAGAACTTGTCTATAACTATCAAAACTGTTAGTACAGGCTTACTAGTAATAACCTACTTTAGAGACTCAAACACAGACTGTTACTAATCCTCCTATTGTTAAGGAACATTTTTGCTAGTAAGATTGTGTAGAGGCTAGGTAATAGTACTAAAGTCTTAAATAAAGTGTTAGTAGTAGTTTACAAACCTAAGGAATACTTAGACTTGTTTCAGGTTCTGAGGTTGTAGTTAGTTCTAAACTACAGTTACTTTTGCCAGATCCATGTAGACCTCTTCTCTACCAATTACAAAGCTTAGATAATCCTAGACTAGGTAGAGCTTCCTATCTTTCTTTTTAATAAAGAAGAAAGAGGAGGCTATAAAGGACTTTAAAGGTTAGATCTGACTGTTCTAAAGATTTTCCTAAAGAAACTTGTCAAGTGCCTCCTACTTGTCTCTGTTGAGTAGGTAGACCTTACAATCCTTAGGTTGGAAACCTTTAGTCAATTCAATTGTATAGTCCTAAGAATAGTGTTTAGGAAGCTAGTCAAATTCCTCTTTACTAAAGACTTTAGGAAACTCTTAGACAAAATCTGGTAGACTGAGTCTACATGTGTTTCAGAGTAGAGTTGTTCTAAGAGGGTTCTAAACTGGTTCCATCTTAGACATTCTTTAGATTGACTCTGTTCTATCTTAACTAGAATATGTATCTACATATTTATTCTAGTTAAAGAAGAACAACTAGTCACCTTTATTAGAACTGTTAGTAACATTAGAAGTGTCTACATCTACTCAGAACAGTAGTATAAGGTAACTGTAAGACTTAGAACACTGATCAAACACTAGTGTCTACTCTAATTAGTTAATAGTAGGGTTGTAAGCCTTAAACTATTTAAATCTGATAAAGACATCTGTCTTTCTAAGGTTAGTAACTCTAAACTTAATACTTTCCTTATAATCCTAAATAGTCATCCATAGTTGGACAAACTTAGTGATTTAACTATTCTAGTTTAGAGTTCTGTCTGTATTATATACTAGGATTAAAAGTAGAACACATTGAGTAGGGAGGTAGTGTTTTTACACAAAAGCCTTATTAATATACAAACTAATACATTCACTATCTACTAGAGCTGTTGTTTGGATCTGAGAGAATCTTAAGAAGGGAGCTAAGAGGATAAGGACTTAGAGCTAGTGTCTAGAACATTCTCAGATAAACTACTACTTGTTCTGAAGGGAATATACAGTTTGTACAGTCTTGTTGTCTAGAAGGGTAAGTATATACACTAACATTTCCTTATTAACCTCTCTCTTTCAACAAGGACAGACTTATACTCTTAGTTGTGAACTCAGCTAAGACTATCCCTACTTAATACTATAGACAAACTACTAAGTAGTAAACAAAGCTAAGTAGCATTCTGAATGTTCTAAGATCTTAGAACACAGAAGTAGTAGGTTGGATTGTACAGATTTAGACTTAGATAAAGTGTAAAGAGAAGAATTAAAAGAATCAGAAGAAATAGGAGAACTATTTACTTTTGTTTCTGACTTTTTTCTTTCTAATAAATAATTTTGTTGATTTATTTTTTCTACTTTTTCTACTTTTTCTGCTTTTCTTACTTTATTTACTTTTAATCCTATAGTGTCTATTAAATCAAAAGTAGTTATTAAAAAATCTGAGTTATAGCTCTTTAGTGTTACATTTACTGTTAGGCCTCTACAAAATTCTAGAGTATATAGTTAGAGTCTAGAAGTTCTAAAGTGACTTCCAGATTTACAGAAAAGGCTTCTTACTACAAATCCTGCTTGTCACTTGTTATTACTCTAATAACCTAACAGATATACTATTACTTTTACAGGTAGTCCTTAATCTAGTGCCCTGACTTTCTGTAGGTAAAGTATGCTCCTTACTTTTAGGCTTCTCTAATGTCTATTAGAACAGATTGATTACAAATTATGGGTGGATTAATCTAAGAGCTTGAAACTGTTAGAGTTAGACATATGTATAAGTGTTTCATACAGACTTAATGTATCTAAGTTATAGCTTAGTTAAAGGAGATAGTGTGTGTTTTCCACTTAGTGTAAGTAACTAGTTCTAACATTATTCTAAGAATCTTATCAACCAGTTCTAGGTGAAGAGCTTTTTCAAGTATTCTAATAAGGACATTATTAAACCTAAGTACAAATCCTACCTTCTAGGCTAGGATATTGAACTCCTAAAAAAAGGTATTGGTAGAATGTTTGTCCTGTCACAGAGACACAAGCTTGTTCTACACATTATACTTCTTATTCAGATTAATAAAGGAAGTACAGAGCTACTCTATAAATTCTGAATACAACTTGTTATTCTAAAGTCAGATTAGGCTTCTGATTCAATAGCCTTCAATCTAGTTCTGAGCCTAGGTGGCTGTATTACCTTCCTTTATGAAGGAGAGGATAAATAGGATGTAATTAAGATCTGAGAATAGATTAGTCAAAGTAGTAGCTATGTATAGTTTAACTTAGTACTAGAAGTCCTTAAAGTACTATTTATTAAAGTCTAAAAGGTAGGCTACATACACTTTCTTTCTAGAACAGGTTACAACTTCTAGAACAATTAGAACAGGTTCTAAAGAGGTTAGAGGTATGTAGTTAGTAAAGGCCTCTTAGATAGAGGTCTGTATGTATTAAGCTAGTTCTACTTATAACTACTAATCTGGTAAAACAGTAAGGGTGGCAGTTAGTACAGGAGGGTCTATGTTTACACTATAAAGGGATCAACACTAAACTAAAAGGGGTAATAAATAAAAGAAGGGTGGTAAAAGTTTAAAAGGGTTTAGAAAGTTTAAAATTTAAAAATGTAAAAGGGTTAGGACAAAGGAAAGAGATTGACACAATAGTAAGTACTAATGCTTGAAACATAGGAGAGTTGTAGAGTAGTAATGAGTAGTCTTAATCTGATGTCAGTAACAGTGTAGAGGGGACTTAAAGGCTTAGTAAGGGGACCTAGGCTACAACTATCTTACACAACAGAAATACAGAATGTAAACACTAGAATGTAGTCAGAACTTACAGAACAGGCAGAGAGAGAGAGTGAGACAAGAGTAGAGTATATAGAGTAAGTCTAAGAGTATAGGACTATCTAGAGTAGACAAGATCAAGACTACTAGACCAGTCTGATCTTGTACACCTATATATACTAAACTATACAAGAGTACTCAGAGAGTATGAACTACTAAGAATGATAAGCTACAAAGAATGAAAGAAAGGGGAGGTCAAAGATAAAGGTACAAAGAATGAAGGGATAGACAAAGGGTAAGAGACTATAGAATGAACAAAGAAAGAAAGGGGTAGTCAAAGGAATAGAATGATAAAGTAAGGAAGAGTAGTAGTAAGAGTTAGTACACATATAGTCTATAGACAGTGCTCCTGAGGGACAGAAGTCCTAAGTTCTAGTACAGAAGAGTGTAGAACCCTTAGAACTGAAGGTACAGGAGTAGAGAATTGTAACACAATTAGTAAGCACATACTTGTAACAATGTCTATGTACAACTACTCCTAAGGTACAATCCTCTCTCTGACCCCTTACATACTTTCCTTCCCCACCTACTATTCTATACTTAATGTGTATTTACATTACCTAGTACTGTTTATAACACTGTTTCAAATAACAGAAGTAGTAGCCTACTACTTACCCCTTCTAAGTAGAGTCTGTCCACACCTTCTACTTCACCTCCTCCCTTTAAGCCAGAATGTCTTAGAGATACACCTTTACAGTCATCCCTAACAACTCAGTTTACTGTACCTCTACTTGTAAGATGTAGTCAGAGTATGTAATGTACAGATACAAACACAGCTTTGTCTACAGTCCAAATCATCTTGTTCAACACTCTAGATCACAACCCTGGTGCACTGCTCACACTTGCTACACACTATTACAATACATTCATCTCCTTACTCTAGTTAGCTACTCACATTAATACTAATACTCATACTTACACCTTTAGCCAGACAGTCTCACAACTTCTCTCACAAGCACAACCTTAACCTACACAACATGTACAACCTTACAACCAACAGGCACACACAATTCAACTTTCAGGGACCAAGCAACAACTAAGTCTTAGTGACTAAGACCATATCAAATGACCTAAGAATGCATTCATTGTCTTCTGTTGTGAATACTGTTTGAAAAAGAACAAGGTAGAGGCTGTACTACCTGTAGAAGACAACCTGGTTGTACAACATTAGTGTCAAGCTGACCTCTCCAAAACAATCTTATACTAATAGTGTTTGCTGTTTGTAGAGGAACATAAATACTGGGGCAAACTTACAAAGTAGAGGAAGAAAGAGCACAAGGAGATGAATAACCATGGTACATCTATTAGTTGTTGTGATTTGCTAAGGTAGTGATAGTTTTGTTTCTGTTATAATGTGTTAATATTATGTACTGTTCAGTGTTGTTAGTAAAGAATAAAATATTTAAATAAAATATATATTGTATAATAAGCTATTCAGATAAGATATAAGCTGTAAATTAACTTATTTAAGGATTATAAGATAGCAGAAGAAGTATTATGCCATATCAGAAGAGGGGTGCAATATATACCATTATAGACTTTCCTAAGAGCTATAATTCTTATATCCTTATTGTAAGGACATGTAATGTTTATTAATTCTCATAATATAAATCTGTCTTATTACAACCTTATAGTATCTTTTATATATCTTATCCAATGAGGGGTGCAATAAATGTTATTATGGATAATATTGTTTTTTTACATATTATATATGCATATAAGAGTATATAATAATTAAGACTTTTTCCTGACATAACACAGTGCAAGTCTAGGACAAGTCTGGCAGGTCCATTGGTAAGATTCACAGTCACACAAGTTCAGTCATGTCTGATAGTCACACAATGATCCTTTGTGAAAGCTGTTGGGATCCTGATGCAGAATCTTTCTTGACAAGTACAAGGTGCACATAGATTTTTTCACATACTGCTAATCCATTGACCATTCCAGACAATGGTTGACTCCGAACATTAGTCAGAAGCCTGTTCTTGTGGGTTGCTTCCAGAACATCAAGCATGCCTACTATGTGCCACAGGCCAAGTTCACATTCTAAACAAACAGAAAGGACTGTTCAAGACATTTGTATGGTCAAATGTCTGTTATGGGAAGGACCAGATTACAGTTGATTATGTATCAATGCCATTGAGAGGAAGTCAGAATTCTATGTAGTTTCAAAATAACAATCGAAAGCATGTATTGTAATGGCATTTGTAAATAGATGGTTGAGTCTGAGATTTGCAGCTCTTTTGCTATACTAGGCTTTCCGGAGAATAATTTTGTCCACCTGCATACTCTGTTGCAAATCATAACCAGACTTCTTGAACATGTCAGATAATTTATAGTCGAAGGTTATACGTTGCAGAAAGTCACTGCCGTTCGTCCACATTAGGGTGATTCTCTGCGATATCGTCCTCATCATCATCCTCGTCCACAGCAGCACTCCACGGCACATCAGGTAGTCTCATCCCAACCGCAATTGTAAAGCATACAAGAGCAATCATAACAAAGTACACTGTCATGCCTCCTAGTTTTTGCCACACACTTGCTCCAGCATTCACACCTTTAAATGCAATTTCTTCTTGCGCAACCCCAAACGGCTGACTGAAAAGTGTATTGAGGTAAAATGTGAAAGCTGGCTCGCCAGCTTCTCCTTCACCGGGTAGCCACCCTCCGTCCTCTCCAGTTCCAGCATCTCTCCCGTATTCCCAAATTAATCCTCTCGAAAATAGAGAAGAAGCAAAATACGGTCCGATGCATCGCATGATCGATACTGAACATTGTGCAAAACCGTTAACTGCACCAAGGGTCTTTTTACCACGTCTTCTCGTTACCTTTTGTTCCTGAGTTTTCGGCGTCTGGCGAACTTCTGGTTGAGCATTTTGATTTTGGGTGATTCTTGGGGACGATGGAGTTGCATCTGTATACCTATTGTCAGTAGAATGATTTACGTGTACAAGTGTCGGGTTTGAGGAGGGTGAAAGCGTCGGACGAGTGGGACGAACAGCATCCGCGGCTTGTTTTTTCTTCAAGGAGATCGATTCGGCAGCAGCCGTGATACTGTTTAATAATATCAATGAATATGCTTGATCCGAACTGGTGTTGGGATGAAAAGAGGAAACCACTCACAAAATATACACACTCCCGTAGCACATGCTTATGCCCAAGGCCAGGCACAGTTGAAGTAATACGAGAAAGATGAGGACACCGCTCAGTTTAGTGGGCACGCTGTCCTCCCGGCTCTTCATCCTGTCTTCTGCGTGAACCACTGCACTCATCACAGGGAAGAGTGCGAAAATCGGGATTGAAGCTGTAATACCGATTAAATAGACTCTCTTATTCCCTAGTCTCTTAACCAAACGTGCGAAAAACCCAACTTGAAAGAAACCGTTTGCTATTCCAAAGCAGGAGAGGAATATGCCGATTGTGTGAGGTGGAATACCGAGACCGCCGAGCGAACGTGGAGTGGCGAAGAATACTGGTTGCAAAGCGCGAAAGGCGATGTCGACGAATGCAAGAAGTGCATAAACTGCTGTGCTGAGTAGAACAGGCGGAGTAAGCAGTGCACGCAACGGTGGTTCTTTTGGTGTTGCACCGGCTTTGAGGCTAGGCGAACCAGAAGACGATCGCATCCCAGGTAATATGCGGAGAAATTGAGTGCGAAACGAGAAACCTGATGGATTCGTCTCCTTCAGCCATAACAGAGTCACTATCAACATCAAAACAGTGAACGTTGCGGGTATTGCGCAAGGCAAGAAGTACGGGTACTTCTCCAAGAAAGCGTTTCCGCCGAAGACATTAGGAAAACGCTCGGTTGGGTGAGAAAATAAGCCGCCAAAAAGAGGACCAAGTGTGGCACCTGTTGACCAGGCGATGGGTTGGTACGAGAACGCCCGGGCGATATTTGTGCTGTCTGTCAACTCTCCAATGATACTTTTGAAGACAGTGACATTGCCATTCAATGCGCCGGACTGAGTAACAAATAAGTATGCCAGTGGTATATAAATAGAGGGGAAGATTTAGATGTACCAATGAACGTGCAATGACAAGCGCGGGGAAGGTTCTTGCAAGCCCAAAAGAATACATGGAGAGTGCGAGCCCGGAAAGGCCGACGTAGATGACAGGTTTACGTCCGATGCGATCCGAGATGCGGGACCAATGAAGGACAGTTAATGCTTGTGTAACAAAAAACACACTTTCCTGTAACGAGAACAATTAACGTGTGGCAAGAGCATACTACAGTTTACTAGGCAGACGCACCATGATTCCGACGAAGTGTCCTATCTTCTTGTCATCGCCACCCGTAACGCCCGTTTCGCGGACGAGCTGCGGCACGAACGGGAAAATGACCTACAAGTCACAAGAGCCTTGAGAATGATGTTTAAGGCAAGTACGACGGAAGCAAACCTGCGACGACATCGGCTCGGCCAATTGTAAGACGAGAGCAATCGAGAACTGACCCCATGGGATCGGCGTCTCCTTGTCGCTCGTTCGTTCTTTTGCATCGTGTTCTGTTCGTTGGTCTCGGAGGAGAGGTGTCTCCTCATCAGTCACTCTCATCTCGCCGGTGGTTGTAATGTGGCGAGGCGAGGAAGGAAGATGGCCATGCTTGAACAGAGTGCAGGAGCCTTAAGAGGTAAAGCAGTGAGTCCGTTGTGCAAAGTGTAAATGTTGCGATCACGTGGATCTCGCACTTGAAGGCCCTTGGTCCTTGGTGACGGAGTTATTCTAAGCGTATGCAACAAGCAAAGCACAATCCTGGGCGCTATATGCTGACAAGTGAGCCTGTATCAGCCTTTGGGTTTATCAAGGTAGGGTCAGGGCTTACAAGCCCCTCTACGGGTAGAAGAGTTGGAAAGAAAAAATGGAGCTGAGAATCAAGAGATGCCTTTTTCTGGAGGGACGCGGTCATGTGACCTCGCCTTGCCTATTCAGCCATTTACTCCGCAGGTATCGAATATTCCGTCTTTGCTTTTTTATCTCGACCATCCATGTCCCACCGGCGTGTGCAAAGATCACCCACAGGACATGTTTTACTCCCTGCGTCAAACAACTCTAGCCCAGACTCCACAAAACCTCTATTAATCCCTCGCGATGTCTTCTCCTGGACGTTTGGCCGTGGAACTGTCGTAGGTACTTCTTTGATTCTTCAAAGGCAGCTCTGATACGCATGCATTCTCAGGTCTGGACAATATGGCCTGCTGTACTACTTCACACTGTATTTGCAGTGGGTACGTGAAAATAAAATAATTTCAGGGCTTTTTGCCAAGTCTCCATCCCAGTTGTAACTTCCATCTCCCTGGCCTCAAAGGTCAGTCTCGCCGCTCCACAAGTCATGATCACCGTGCTCGGTGTCGTTATTGGCTTCGTAATATCATATCGTGCTATGAGTGGGTGCGTGTGATTGATACCCGCCACTTAGTTACCAGCTGACTGTGCTAGCAGTTACGACAGATATTGGGCTGGTCGAACGAGCTGGGGCGATATCATCAAGACATCGCGAGCGTTGACCAGGCTAATCTGGATCCATGTTCCGTTAAAATCTGAAAAGAGCTCCTCGTCCGAAGACAAGGTGCAGGTTGAAAAGCTCTTACGAGAAAAGCGACAGGCACTGGACTTAGTTGAAGCGTAAGTGACGCCACGGCAAGTTAAATGTCGAATTACTTAGGCATATCTAGCTTTGCCGTTGCCGTAAAGCATCATCTTCGAGGTCATACATACCACCTCTGCATAATTTCGCAAGCTGAAATTATATTTGTTTTGAACAGGTGAGACAGGCATCTACTACGAAGACCTCTACCACCTCGTGAAGCCGCTGCACAATGTTCGTTCTCTCCCTACAACATGATGTGGCGTCTTTGACCTACCTTCAAGCTTAGCATTCCCACTCGCCTCATATACAAAAGCCATTACCCGCCCGTCCGGATCAAAGTTCACCTCAAGTAGTGAACACTGCTGTCAACGTCTCCTCACCTCTAGCTACAACACACTATGTTCCTACATTACCTCGGGATCCTGCTACTCCTGCAGTCAATGAATACGGTACTTTCCATTCTGAGTCCTGCTACAAATACGATAGTTCCGAAAATCCAACTCTCTTTTCTTCAACTCCAAGACACTCGTATGGTCCTCGCATACTCTATGAGCTTGTTCCTTTTTCGTCACTCTTCGTTATGCTCGATTCGTCCCTTAGACAAAGTAGAAACCAACCTGCACATTTCTTCCCACATCCCGATGACGAAGATGCGGTGGAGAAAGAGGAGCTTAGGCGATGGTATGCTGGCCCATGCGGGCGAAAATTCAGGCCAATTGTTCCAGGGAAGGGGAGAAACGTGCCTCTTGAGATTTTGTACTGCTTAAGTGAATGGTTAGCTGATCTCGAGGGCAGAGGTACTGTTCCTGGTGAGAGTATTATCCCTTTCCTATATGCTGCTTCTGAACTTCTACATCCGGTTCAGCGAGTCCGCTTGGAGGAATGTACCTTTGTCTCACAGCATTAGGGGATAGTCTCACTGGTACGTATAATACTAATATATATCACTTGGACACCTAATTCTGATCGCATTATAGCTGTGGAGCAAATTTTGACAACGCCTTTACCCTTGTAAGAATAATGCGTTCGTATATCCTCCCATCCATCTGATCGAGTAACGCTTGATAGTGTCTATTCGGCACACATCCGACAGTGAGTATTCTTCATGCTCTTAAGTTATCGATGATGACGGAGATATATCACCTTTGTAGATGCGTCTGGCTCTACCTATTCCTCCTTCCATTTCAGCTCATCGATCAATTCGGATGGTACACAATTCCTGGAGTATGTGTTGCTGCGTTCTTCTACATTGGATTTCTTGCCGCTGGAGAGGAGATAGAGCAACCTTTTGGATATGACGAGGTACAGTATCTACTTTTCATCACTCGTCCTATTACTTTAGCTCATCGCTGTCTAATACCAACCTTTCCAGAACGACCTCAATCTGGACCTTTTTTGTCATCATATCATACATGAAGAGATTGAAGCTCTGAAAAGAAGGGACTGCAAAAACAGTCACATTCCTATGTAAAAGAACTTGCACAGCATACCAGTCTAGAAGGTGATCCTCTTGAGTTTTTATAGCCAGTTATACTCATGATACAGTGCAGAAATCGCTATTTATTAGCTAAGCTAAAAGATAGAGTGTACATGATAATTTTAGAGAATAAATACAGTCATAACATCTAATGTGACCTGGGTATAGAGTATTTCCGTTCTGCCAGTTGTCGAGTGTAGGAAATAGTTACAAAGAACATTAACGGTTCAAGCCAAAACCTGTGAAACAGAATTTTCACAGTAATGTGGACCAATTACAACTGTATTTCTTTTGGAGCAAACAATTAATCAGAGAACGTCATCAGTTACAAAAAATGAGGAAATGGTATTTCCATGGACTGTTTCATTCACGTTGTTATGGAGTCGACAGTCACTAGCAGGCTGCGGAAGGAGCTGGGATGAGGGAAGTAGAGATAATGTAGTAGGTATCAGTTTGTATTTCAGGCAAATTAATGACCGGTCAACGCATAACATCAATTTATCAACGTTTACATTTACGACATATAGAACTGTAAAGAGACCCAAGGGCTCATATTCTGACTATTCTTATTCTTATCACAACGTGGGCACTTATGTGGATTTTATTCAAACTTGATCAGCTTCGAGTCCTTAAATGAAGAAGAGTTGCATACCTTAGTTCTCCTCCCAAGTACCAGTACCATCGACCGTAGTTGCCGGGTTGACTCCAGGTGCTTTGATGGCTCCCGAGATGACAGGACCGTCTCCAAGTTGTAGATGGAAGTTCAATATTCCTATAACGCCTTGGAATACACGCGTGGATGTCAGCTGATTCTCGGTATCGTATTTCAATTTCACGTCGCTCGTTGTGAAGCTCTGGACACTCGGGGATATTTCCATGCTGAATATACGACGAATGCCGTTGATAACGAAAACGGCTCTGAGCCTGGTCTCTGTCAGCCAGGTCAAAGATCCATCGACGGTAGGCATGGTTGTGTTCTGTGGTTTATTGGGCGTGAGTATCAATCTAATGATATTGTCGAACAATACTAACGATTGAAAAGTTTGTAGAGACGAGAGGGATTTTTTTGTGTTAGCAAAGTGAAAGAATGCAGGCGTATTTGGGTGTCCAGAGGGTCTGTTCTATCGACCTTGTATATCGGATTACAAACATCGGGAAAGTTGTGTGCCGGACGGTCTTCACGATTTTTCGAGGAAGCCAGGGTGTATACATTAGCGCCCGTAGATGCACCTCTGGCTCGGTCTTATTTGTTCTTGTTTGTAAGATAGCCAGCGTTTCGGGTTTTTCTATACAGGACTGTTGAGCTTCCATGCAAAGCAGACATATGCCATACCTGTTCCAAAACAGTTCATCTTTTGGCTATCGCTTCGATGTGCCTTGCAGCGTTTCGTGTATTCTTTGAGGCTGATCCAGCAGAAACCGCTAGAAAATATATCTATACTCAACTAGCAGTCAGCGCTGTGCAGTGTTGTACAATATAGTGACGACCGACATGAAGTACTCGTCTTAGCTCTTTCTGCAATAATTACAGTAAGACATGCGCCAATATCAATATGCGCGAATGCTTCCCTTCCTGCGATGATGTCTTCTATTAAAATAGTAAACAAATACGAAGAGAGTAAAAAGCAAGTGCAAAGACATACCAGCACTACCGGACTAAACCTTTGTGGTTTAGACACCACAGTTGAGCACCTATGTAGCTTCCCAAACATTTGAGCGCTTATGAAGAAAACACGTGGATTAGCTAGTAGTATCAGATAAATTCATGTCGCCTTCAATCGATCAAATGAGTACGAGTCAGCATCGTCTGCGTTGGCATAGGCTCTTTGAGGGACATGTATTTATTACATATGGTCAGTCGTTGATCTCGAGCTCCACTTCTATTTTCACTTCAAATTATCAGCTGAGCTCTAAGAGTAGTCGAAATACAGTCTTGTCTCCTGACAAAACACTGTCAGTCATAGCCTAGTCGCAAGGATATTATCTCTGAGACTGCAGTCTCGTAAACAGCATTAAACAGCATTACAGTTGGTGAAGCCCTCAAGTCTATTTACTCACCCATATTTGAAGCCGGCAAGCGCTCAGCCAGACAGGTGGAGAAAGAACACATGGAATACAGCCATGTAGGTAACGCACACATTGCTAGTGGACAAATATTATCCATAGACAGTGCCGGCATTGTTGTAACCCCTACGATTCAATTTGTCTTTTCTTTTTACCTTGTTCAGTCATAGTCCCGCAGATATCTCTCAGGCTACGAGCGAAAGCAATAGAAGGACGCGTAGTATCTTCTTTTATCTTGTTTATTATGTCAAAGTGTCATTGCCAGCTTCCCTGCTATCGGGACTTTTATCAACTCGGCGCTTGTTGAGGGAGTTATATGAGCGCTTATTTTGACGGGTGCTTGAGTAGAACTTAAGGAATCCCCGCTTGCAGTCCGGGACATGCATGAGGCCTGCACACTATATTGGACGAAGAAGACTTGCAAGTCTGGGCGCTAGCGAGTTGTCGCAATAAGCTAGAAAGTGGCGACTAAATGCAAAAAAAAATGAGTAAAGGTGAGGTGAACCATGACACGTCTTTTGACAGATTAATACGCGTGGAATATAGACCACACTCACCCGTCGAGGTATATACAAGACACACTTGCCAGAGTCCACTAGAACCATCCCAGCCAGTTGGGGATAGAGGAAATTTTTCATCAAACAATAGAACGCTCCACGCAAGTGCTGTCAGGCGTACTGGGCGCAACCGAAATTGTCCATTCCCAAACGTATCATGGGAATCAGAAGGATATCTTCTTGAACATCGGGCGAGCCATCACTAAAGTTCTGCGAAAGCGTATCTCTGATTATTTTAGCAAACGGAACGACCGTCGCGTGTTCATTATCGTACGGTCATTGAGTGTATCACCTAAGTGTAAGTGTCCGAATTGTAATAACTTGAAGAATGCGTTGCAGTTCTTTCCTAGGGACTGTTTTCCCTCAGTCTCTACAACCTGAAATTCGTTGATCAGATGAGCATTGGTTAGATATACGTGAAATGGGGGGAACAATGTGTTGAGCGGAGAAGAGATATATAAAACAATATGCCAACTCGTATAACATCATCTCTTCCGAATTTTTCTCTTCGTCGGCGTATCCATCTCGATATCCCTACCATCGTCCATGAGAAGGGTCATCTGACGCGGCCCTCCTAGGAGCCCACCGGCCTTCCGTACCCCTACCGATTGAGAGGACAGCCCCTTGTTGCTCTCATCCTCCATTTTCCCAAATGACATCACGTTCGAGGAACTAAAAGAGTCCATATAGCTCTCGTCGGCATTCTCGTCAAGGGCTTCCTGATGTGACGGAACATTTTCCTGAGTTCGAGAGCGAGTCGTAAATGGACCAATATCCTTCACGTCACGGAGGCTTTGTGCTGCAGGATCGTGCACAACTTGCCTCGCATCTAGTCGGTCAATCAACATCGGTGATAATGGCGACAGGGAACTTCCTTTTTCCAACTTATCATCACACCTACGACTAGCGACTGGTGTATCTTCGATGTAGACATCTGCAGGATCACTCGAACTGGTGGGCGGAGGGCTCGGGACAGATTTAGCTGCCATAACGAAACGTAACTGTTCGTGTTCGTCCGGATTCGAGGTGTCTAAGCGGCTTCTCTTTACAGGCGTCTCTTTAATGAGCGTCACTCCAATATCGCGTTTTAGCTTAGCTTTCGTTTGCTTTGATTCATCTGCCATCGGAACCTTGATCTTCGACTGTGCCTGCACTTTCGTCCTCTCCTTGAAGATGCGACTCATACTGACCTCTCGACTAAGACCACGTTTTGGTCCGACCAGGTTTGCGCGTTGAGTGGCTTCATCCTGTGCGAGCGAGACGCTTAGCGAACGACTTCTGCTCCGCTGCATCGATGATTTAGAAGAAGCCGCTACGGAAGTTGCTCGGGAGGACAGAGCCCGAGACACAGATGGCGCTCGAGATCCCACTCGAGAATTCCTACCATCCACGAGTGTCTCGATATCGGAATCATCTGCATCTGACAAGGCGGGTTCAGGATACAGTTTGGAACGGAACAATTCGCATTGTTCATGAAGCGATGTCTTGAACCTACACGTAGTGTCAAAGCCAACGGATAATTTACAGTCAATGGTGGTTACTTACAATGGTTCGACAATGTCTTCGAAAAATTTCTGCGTCCAATGTCGTTCCACCTTCCGTTGCCCTTGGTTCGAGCCCGAGGCCTGAGAAGTTGGGTGGGCGCTATCAAGAGATGCAGTCAGGCACCACACCGCAAGTTTGTCCATGTAGCTTTCGAGAAGCTGTTCGGTTGACTCTGGCGGTGCGGCTTCTTTGTTCTTCTTTCTTTTCTTCTTTGGCGACTCCCTCGCTTGGTCTGGTCTTGCGCCAGGGAGACTTAGCTTGAGCATGATGAGTAGAATCTGAATCATTGCCCTACGAAAAGACTTTAAGTCGAGAAGGAAAACTCCTAAGTATTTTGACTCACTCGCGTCTCTCGAGTCGTTCCAACCACGATTTCCTCCACTTATCTTCATCGACCTTGCCTTCCTCTTCATGTTCTGATTTCTCGTGCTCCCAAGCATACCACATCATCATCTCTTCTTGCTCGCCGGCACCACCACCTTCTACAAGTATCTGCACTAGCTCTATCCTGTACTTATCGGAAGCTGTTCGACTGGATAGCAATACTGGATCGAGAAGAGAATGTAGAGGATGAGGTAAAGACGCATTTTTGTCGTAGTTTGATGCGACCCGTCGAAGGGACGAGATAAGGTACGCGAGAGGGTTAAGTGACTAGCTTTGTGTATTAGTCCATTTTATTCAAATGCCTTAGCAATTCATGCTCACCTCAGGAAGCCAAAGAGTCTCGAGATATCTCCGTATTACAAAATTCTGGTCCGTGGCATCCTGGTTCAAGCTTAGAACGATTAGCTATATTTAAGTGCGCGTACAATACACTCACTCACAATGGATAATCTCGGTGAAGCTGCGCTTCAGCCGTTGCAGCCCATGGCACTGGACACGAGTCCTCCAGTGAGTATGCGAGTGGCGCAATCATTGCTGTTTCCATGGCGCTTACAATCCAAGTTACGACGAAAATACGCGTCACCGAAGATTGGCTGCTAATATTATTGGATTTCGGATGTCCTAGAGCGTAGATGAAGCGTTCGACGCGTCCAGTGAAGGAGAACAAAAGATGATGATTAGGTGAGCTGAAATGGTAACGCGATCACGTGGAATGCACGCGTATTTCCCATCACAGCCATCAGCCATCAGCCGCCGCAAAATCAAATATCCAAGCCGCATTGCTCTTCTCATTCTAGATATCACCATGTCCCAGAACAAGAAACGATCATCTACAGGCCATGTGCTGCTCCCTGCATCTAGTGATCCAGGTCCGGATGCTGCCAAACCTCTACTGCTTCATCGAGACGTGGGCTCCTGGACTTTTGGCCGAGGAACTGTAGTAGGTATCTTTTTAGGTCTTCCGAATTAACATCCACACAGCTTCTACCTTAGGTATGGACAATTTGGCCTGCTGTTCTTCTGCATACAGTATTCGCTGCAGGTATATATTACAGTCACATCCACAAAGCCGGCTGTTGAATTGGAACTTGTAGCCGTAACCACTATATCTCTGAGAACTCAAGTATATCTTGCTGTTCCGCCAGTTTTAATTACCGTACTCGGTGTCGTCATTGGCTTTGTGATCTCATATCGTGCTATGAGCGGGTATGCTAGTTTCGTCTGCATCGTTCCACTCCGACTCATCTTTGTTGCCAGCTATGACAGATACTGGACCGGCCGAACGAGTTGGGGCGATATCATCAAAACATCGCGAACAATGAGCAGGCTCATTTGGATACACGTCCCACTCAAGGTCGAAAAGCAGTCTTCTTCGATGGATAGAATCCACGCTGAAAATTGCAAACACGAGAAACGGCAAGCACTGGATTTGATCGAAGGGTAAGTACACAACATGATGATGAGATGATACAGTATTCAAGTAATCTAGCTTCGCTGTCGCTGTAAAGCATCATCTTCGAGGTCCGATACAGTTTTGCTATATCTCAAGGATTCTCATCTCATGTCGATTAGGTGAAGCTGGAATCTATTACGAAGACCTATACCATCTCGTGAAGCCGCTTCATAAGGTTTGTCTCAGCTTGCCACAATGAAAGCCGATCTGATCGATGTCTCGTATTAAGCATTCACGAGTTTCACACGCCCCGAAGTCAGGATTCTCTCATTTACATTCGCACGTGCCTCAAGCAAAAAGCTCCGCTTTGGACAATGCTTCGCCTTCTCTCCCCTCACATCGTATTCCAACATTACCACCAGATCCGATTATTCCTGCAATAAACGAATATGGCGCACTCCGCTCTGACTCATGTTCCTCCGCAGACGAGTCCGAACGTCCTTTCCTTTTCCCTTCTTCACCTCCTCGCGTATCTCGACCACGTATCCTTACTGAACTGGTCCCATTCTCATCGTTCTTCTCTTCCGTCTCTTCATTCTTCACGCGGAGGAAGAAATATCCCACGGACTTACTTGCTGATAATGATGAGGAGGATGTTAATGATGGAGAACTGAGTCGACGATGCGCTGCGTCGCGCGGGCGAAAGTTTAGACCAGTTCTTCCCGGCGGAGGCAAAAACATCCCTTTGGACATCTTGCGGAACTTGAGTGAATGGATTGCTGTCTTAGACGAACGAGGAACTGTTTCTGGTAAGTTCATTTGATCCGCGCAGTTTCTCTATCCAACATCTGATGATCCGATCAGGAAGTCCTCTAGGAGGGATGTACTCATGCATTGCGTCGTTTGAAGATAGTCTTTCTAGTGCGTCTTCTGTCTCCTTATATGTGTGATCTTTTGATTCAATTCCGCATATAGCGCTAGAGCGAATCCTAACGACACCGCTTCCCTTGTAAGCAACACGCCCTAATGCACTACATCCTCATTTACGAAGTAACTATCTCTAGCGTATACTCGGCACATATCCGACAGTGAAGCTTTTCAGCTAGTATATATCCCTGAACGAACAACTAACAATTATGACGTAGATGCGTCTGGCTCTACCTCTTCCTCCTTCCTTTCCAGCTTATTGACCAATTCGGCTGGTACACGATTCCCGGCGTATGTATCGCTGCATTCTTCTACATTGGCTTCCTTGCCGCTGGGGAGGAGATTGAACAACCATTTGGGTATGATGAGGTGTGAAATCCATCTTCATTTCCTCGTGAGCAGAACGATGACGCATACTCCAAAAGAACGATCTCGACCTCGACCTATTTTGTCATCACATCATTCATGCGGAAATTGAGTCCCTGAAACGTAGGGACTGTGCGAACAATTATCTCCCTGAGGTTACCGTTAATCCGGACAGAACCACTGTCAATTCTCCCATGCAAAATGGCACTGAGAGTTTGGCTAACGGATCAGGTAACGATGAACATGTATCACTAATATCTGTATAAGTACTTTTGTTTAACTTGTTGTCTGACTTGGAAATTTACGGACTGTATATGCTTTCTGACTTTGCCACAATAAGAGACTGGCTGCCAATACACGAACTAAATATACCCCTGCATAAATGACTCGACAGCTCTCAATTAAGTTAGTATTACGTAATTCATTTCACACCGACCTTATTGTCATTTCGCTTATATCACAAAGGTTTAATCTCTACTTCTTACTATCATCACTATAACAATGGGAAACCCCTATGTGGGTAGGGAGCCAACGCATATACGCGTTACTCCTCCTACTCTTATGCTTTTGGGCTCTGATTGCAGTGGCCAGACAGGAGAAAGGGTGGCTATGGGTAAACGAACCTTTACGAGGGCTCCTGACGACCATAAACGATATTGGCAAGAGATGGTAGGGACATACCTGCGGAACGAAATGAAATTGGCTCCTGAACTTCGTGCGCTTTGCACATTTGTACTTCCGTGTTGTAATCGGACTTATATTTGTTACTCTTTAGGACGTGACCTGATATTCTCGCTGGAGTTTCCTAGAAGCTATGAACTATATGGCAATATGAGAGCTAATGGAGCCTTTGACTACTACTTAATCGGTACGTACGTCATAGTTAAAGCCTTAATTAGGTGATAATTGCGCTCCTAGGTTTTCATAGAGACGGCTCTGTAGAAAAGTTTGACTCCCCAGCCGTATGTATCAATCGCCAATATTTTACACAAAGGTAGCATGACACATTCCAAACTTACCTCTCTGCAGAACTTTGTCCTACACGCCAAATGGCTCGCATACGGTTGCCCACCGAGTATTTGCGGATGCAAACCTTGTTCAAGAAGGTCGCAAAGAGATATTAGTAATCAGCTGACGCTTGGGGGCGCAAAGATATCACAGCCGCGCGACGAATCTACTACGACAAAGGCATCCGCAGCTAGGAGATTCAAGGAACATAAAAAGCAGATTGCTAGGAAGCCATATGAAAGGATGTAATCTTTAGATACTATGGGGTAAATGCACTGAAGAATTGTTTTGTGTAATTCAATACCAGCGGCTACGGGTGAGTCGGGCAATTCAACATCACTGTGCATACAGTCTGACTTGCCTCAGGCAATCACGTCAGAAACTATTTATAAACTTGAAACCCCCTTTTCTCATATGGACGCGAGTAGTGAAACTGGCTGAAATATACTTTTATAATGCCGAGACAAGCTTGGCTTATGAAGAGGAGTGTTGGCCGGCATTTGTGTTTATCTGACAAAATATCAAGCAAAGGGAAATTCAGAATCTTCGGTTTATGAATTTATTGAGCATTGTTGTTGCACTACAATTCTTAAAAAGAAATTATACAGTATAACTAGTGTCCTTTCCCTGGGGTGTAGTCTCTTTCAAATCCGCTACTGTTTTCCAGAGTGCAAAGGCAGATGGGTTCGCATACCAAAACTCCCATATAAGATACATCGGACTTCCGCCTAGTCTCAAAATCCACGCAGTCATGAAGCTCCACTTCTTGAAGTTCTTTACATCACCAAGCCCGCCATATATATGCGCAAGGTGCCGTGAAGCCTGCATACGCTCGCCATAACACGCCTTCTCGCCGTCCATCGCGTGTAACATCTGCATGCAATACTCAATATCACGACTCGCAAATTGAGTCGCAACTGTCGCTCTCGACTGCGGACAACCAGTCGTCCACTCGTCCATACGTTTATCATGCGATGTCATGGCTGAATCTGTAAATTTCCTTGTCTCCTCCTTAGCTTTGTTCTCAGGAGTGTCAGCACATTCTGTACATGTACAGCGAAAGCCGTAGTTTCTCCTAAGAATACCTAGACGGACTACTCGCGTGTCGAGGAGGCTAGTGTAGCTGATGCAAATCTCTTGCCCCAGATCGATGTCGCATACTGCAAGAAGTTTGACTGTAACTGGATGACTTCCTGTAAGAATTCTGCTAGAAAAAAGGCATCCTATTTTCATAAACTCTGTATATAAGCGATATAGGATAGATTTAGACAAAATTTGCTTCCCGTAACACCAAGATTCATAGATGCTATAGCTAAGGACAAATGTTCTGAGAGAACATCTTGATCATCAACTATACTAAATACAGATGTAACTCTAATGACAAAGTGACAGGCAATCAGGGATACTGTCATAAGCGTTGGCTATATTACCATATTTATTATTATGAACGTATTTCTCAAGTTTAGAGGTTTGTACAGGGGGGGTACCCCCCCTGTACAGATTTTAAGTTTATTCATAGGGTGTTGTTGACCGAAACTATGGTACACTACAGTCAATAATCTCATAACGAATACAGTAGTAAGGAATATATCTCATAAGGAATAATTTTTCCTGGCAACAGACTCAGTGCACAGTAAATTATTCCAAATATTTGCTATGGAATAACGAATAGAAAATTTTCAGATTATTCCTTAGTAGATGTCATTTGTATACCAAAAATTGATTAGCTTGTACACTAAATGAGACTAAATTGTTTACAAATTGAAGCGAAAAGTCTAACAGTTCTATAGAACATGGAAAATAAGCTTTATTAATGCCTAAAGGAGTAAAGAATCTTAAGATATAGTACTGTCAGGAACAAGTTACAGAGCTGAAGAAAAAATGCGACACATACCTATACTAAGGATAGTGAAGACAACGAACCCGTTATTGAAGTGCCATCACCTCTTGAAGGAATTCAGATGTGCAATACAATGACCAATCTTTCTATTACACACTGTGAAGCAGCTAGTATACCACTCCTTCAGTTTCAGCGTCATCTTCGTCTCATGCATGGATACCTTGTTCGACTCAACCAGTCTGCGCAAAAGCAGACAACACTTGATACTATAGTTGCTGTGGTCCAGTTCTGGACCGGTCCACCCCTCCTTTACCTGGACTGTAACCCGGACCTCTTCATACGGTCCGGGTAAAGGAGGGACCTGGACCCGAACCTTTGTGGACTGCTGTTGGACCGGACCTGAGGTCCAGTCCAGGTCCGGTCCAGGTATGACCTGGACCAGTAGAACTTATACTTACAGTCAACTCAAGAGTGTGTCCCTAATGTGAGTAGAGGAGTTCAAGCATCCTACAACAAATAGTGTCTATTCTTTTTTTTGTAATATGTAGCTAGTGCTTTATACTAGACTATTTACAAAGAGAATAATAATGAGTTTTTAAGAATTTCAATTGCTTCAAAAGTTTCTGGAAGAAGTCAGTTACACTGCTTTGTATCTACAAGCCCTGCACCTGAAAACACACACTTACAAGGTACAGAGGAGCCTTGTATAGCAAGGTAATCCTGAGCTATGTGAGCAAGAATTGGATAACAAATACTATTCTCCTAAAAAAGAGTGTTAGTACAAGGAATGAATAATTGTAGTTCAACCCAGTCCAATATGTAAATTGTAATA
>NW_006760396.1:2135576-2141041 GCF_000271605.1 Fomitiporia mediterranea MF3/22 | reverse complement strand
TTGTAATTCATATGTAAGGGTTAGAACACAACTATAAGGATAAAATAAGGCATATTAATGTATATAAAGACTCTAAGAGTGTTATGAATTATTACAATTCATTGAATACATTATGATAACCTTACATTATAAGCTAAAGTATTATACTTAGATTATATAAGTATTATAATCTTAAAAACAGAGTGATATCTGTAATATAATTAAGCAAAAATATTTATTTTTAGTAGATAATTAATACAAAAGGCAAATTAATGTATATAATAATTAAAAACTCTATTTTTAGGGTTCTAATCTTAATAAATATATAGTACTAGTTTGTAATGTGTGTGTTATAGAAGTATAACAGATGTAAATAAAATACAAAGCAAAAGAAAATATTACAAGATCTTTTTAATTACAATTTTTTTAGCTGTCTTGTAACTAATAGTTGCCCCCTTGAAATTGAATTCCTTAAGATAATATTAGTAAAGAAAGACAAGACAAAGGTAAAAAAAACTCACATTATTAACAAAAGGCAGGTGTATAGATCCTACCAATTTCTTCTTCCCAAAACATCTTATTAGAAGGTGTAGGGTATTGTCATTACCTGACTCATGAATACTACCCCTAATAATAATAATAATAATAATGTTAGTAGTAGAAAAAAGTAAAAAATATAAGAACTTACACAATTTTAGCTGTTTTAATACAGCTATAATGATCTGAGAGTGCTTCCCTAAGCACTCCCAGAATTTTATCAGTGCCAGCCTTACAGAACACATGTTTTGTGTCCTTTGTTTTGTATGTGTCTGGATTGGCCCAAAAAACAGAGGGGGGGCAGGTGTAGAGAGTACTGTGTAAGATAAGAAGTAAGTCTGGAGATCTCAGGTCAAATGCAAGTGAGGGAAGGGACTTACTGAAGGTAATTGTGAATGCAAGTTGTTAGGAGTGTGTGTGTGCAACTGTAAAGCAAAAGGAACACAAGCATGTTATCAAAGTCAACATTGAGCAAATTATTGACAGGGGATCAAGAGTTGTTACTGCTTGTTACAGAGCCAAGTCTGAGTGAAAGTGTGTCTGGAGAGTACTGTGTGAGGCTGCAAATGGTACTCAGCAAGTTTATCAAAGTCAACATCAAGCAGATTATTGACAGGGGATTGAGAGTTGTTACTGCTTGTTGCAGAGCCAAGCCTGGGTGAAAGTGTGTTTAGAGAGTACTGTAAGAGACAACAAAGTAAGCAAGATAACAAAGCAAGAGATACAAGCAGTGTGAATGGCCAGAAGACCTTGATGAAGCTGTTGAGTTATACTGTACTGCTTACAAACTTCAACCTAATAGCCATCCTTATTGTTCTGAGTCTCTAAACAACCTTGCAAATTCCATATATGCTTGAATCAGACAGTAGCAGTGTATTAAAGATTACCAACAGACATATGATGCAGCAAATAGAGTATAGTGACAGTAATGAAAGAATCTGTAAAAACAGTAGCAACACATGTAGCACTCTCTATCCTACAAACTGTGAGAAACTGTGTGATAGTGGTGAAGTCGAGGATTGCTCTGAAGAACACTACAGTTAGTGCAAACTGAGTCAAGATGGAGGCATAGATGACACTTGTTAAAAGAAGATTCATTTTGCTCACTGCAAAAGTTGGTAAGATGGTAACAAGGAATCAGCCTAGTAGAATACTCATGGTGCCATATTCAATTAGCAAAAACAGTTGTGCAGATGATCAACAGATTGTCATTTGCTGTGTGTGACCACAAAATTACCTTACATGTAAATGGTGCATCTAATATTCACTACAGGTCTGTATAACTGTCTGATTTGCCTTCCTCATTGTTCTGTTCTTTGCTTTTGAGATCCTCATCATTACTATCAGTCTCCTCCTCCTCTTCCAATACTTTACCATCCATCTTGTTGTTGTTTTGTTCTTGTAGTGTGTCATGTAGTAGGTAGCTATTTAAATGCTACATACTTTTGTGTCTGATTCCTCTGCCTCAATAGTACATGAACATGTCCCTATCAACAAATCTGTAGTAAATTGGACCAAAAATGACTCAGCATTAATATGTTCCAAATTTGAAAGCCTCAACAACATGCTTACATGTTTACAAAGTAAAATTTGTAATCTTTGTTCTTATCTTTGGGTTGGTGAGCAAGGGATGGAGGCAAGAGTGTCTGAACAGTACCCTTGGAGAATTGCAGGATTAGATGAGCACCTTAAAGAATAAGATCCAGGTCAATGAATCCAAAGGCACTAGGATCTGTATGACAATAGAATTGCAATCAAGGGAGTTGTCTCTCAACAAACAAGCTATTCTTATTGACTTTCATCCAGTAAACCTAAGCAAAATTGAGCCAATTAAAGTTTTAGAAGTTAGGGTTGGCCCCTGGACTCATATAGCTGACCTCTGCATGAAAAAGTCCGATTATTCAAGCATAAATGTAGGGATGTTCAGTGTTATCTGATAGTAACATAATATCAGCATGCATCCATGGATTGAGTGAATCTTAGGCTCTCCTGACATTGTAGGTTGTGTAATTAATGTGTAGCACCTTGAGACAGAAAAGCTTGTCATTTTTTATGTAGAGGCTGTATAGCTTGTCTGTGGTGAAGGCCTTGTCTTCCTGTCTTGAGAGAATGTGTTCAAGCAGGTGCCTACAAAGACTTGGCAGGAAATTCTAGCAAGTGTGTAATACATTAGTGCTTGTATATGTGAAATAGAAAGAGGAGATCAATAATGTACTCACTTGTAAAGCTGGGTTGGAATCATTATCTGAAAGCTACTGATAAAGATGGATAGAATCCTTTTTTGATACTGTCATGTTATAATGGACTTCAAGATCCCTTGGCTTGATAGGATCCCCAGATCCATCATTAAGGCTGATACAAGAATTAATCTTATGTATCTTACAGGTCCTACCCTCTAGTTGTGAAACTGCCTTTGTAGTGTCTTGCATGTTTGTCCTAACATACATGTGTTTGAGTCTCCTATACTGAGACTCCCCCTGTGAAGATACACAATTGAGATAAGTATGGAGAGTGTATTGTGAAGTAGACACTTAACAATTTGTGTACTGTATAAATCAGTCATACTGAATTGACAAATGACAGAAGCATATACACTAAGAGAATAAAATTTCAGTATATTAATGTTGAGTGTTTTAGTTTTCACACTATATCTGATTGTTTTTGTGTCTAGTCCCTTTACCTTACCCTTATTAAGTAGGGCAGCTTGACAATGTCCTTGAGTAGCAATCTCCTTTGAGAGTTTGTGTGTATTGTAGGCCAAGCATACAGTCTTCTTAAAGTATTGTACCTGGTATCCTAGCAATGTTGTTATCTCCTCAAGGAACCAAACTGTAGTCTCTGTATGAATGTAGAGCTTTGCAAGTGCATGCCAGGTTACTAAGATGAATAAAAGGTTAAGGACCACTTTATTATATTTCTTTAACAGTAAATCCTTGAAGGCCAGTATGACACACTAGGTAATACACATCCTATTATAGTGCATATATATTAATAGTCTTGAGGGAGGCACTTACCTGTAGAATATCTTCAAAGTCTCTGGCTACAATTTTTTTCATTATAGACATATTTCTAGAAAATTGCCAGATTGTATCTATTCCAAATGTAGGAGTATGGTAATACCTAAAATATAATGAATATATCTAAATAGATGACAGTAAGGCAATTAATGAGGCTGTAACATAGATGCTTACCTCCTATTAAGTATTAGTATGCTCTCTCCTCCCTGTACAAAAAGAATGTGTAAGAGGTAGGTAAATATTGCTTTCCAGACCCCCAGCTCAAATTTGTGCATAGGGTCTGGGACAAATAAGTCAAAGAAATTGAATCCATGCTTGCAAAGCACAGAAAAAGCATTCTATAAAAATAAGATAAGTGAGTAATGAGGAGCATTGCCTAGATAGCAACAGTTTACTTACATTAACTAGTATGAGGGATCTGTCCTTAAGGAGATTTTTTATCCAGGTGGATTCTACAGGCTTCCCTAATTGAAAAATCCACTGTTGTGCTCTAGAAATCTTCTCTTACTGTACTGTATCATCAATACATTTGCAAGTTTGTCTTTGTTGATTGGCTCTGGTACTAAGCATATGGTTGAATTTGGTTAGCATAATATCTGTAAGGCTTGAGAATTTGCCTAAAACACACAAGCTAGTAATGAGCATCCTGTAACAATGTTTAGTTATCCTTACATAAATTGAGGTGAAGATTGTAGCACATACAAACAAGAAGATAGCAAATAGATACAAGATGTACTTCTCAGGGTAGTCTGCTGAGTAAAAAGCAAACCTTAGGAAGAGCCTGTGTAATTTTCCATCCAAGCAGTTAAATAGAATACTAGAGCTATATGCCTTAAGAATTTCAGGCTGTAAGAGGATATGGGACAAGACAGCTTGAAATAGTTTGTGCTTTAAGTGAGTGAGGAGTTCCAAAGATGTAGATTGTCTATAAACCTCATTATATGTATCTTAAACTGATGCTAGAAGCTTTATCAATGTAAATACTGTATGTTAGGACATGTATCACAAAGAACAGTAGAAATATAGAAGGAATGTACTTACTAAAGGAATATATGCTAGATGATGACAAGCTGTCTATAAAGATTTACAACACATGTACTTAGATTGGCCTCCAAAGTACATGTATATTGGCTAAAGTGATACAGAACTGAAATTTGTAAGATGTATTGAGTCTGAATAGAGAATAAGAGGAAGTACAAAGTTTTCAGTACTGTCTTGCATTAGAAAGCTTTGTACTTCTTTGTAGGCTTCCAACCAATAATCCAAGTGTAAGATATACTCACTTTACTAGTCCTAATCCTTAGGAATAGTAACAGAATAGAGTATAGAGGGTAAGACTTGTAGACTTGTAGGGTGAGAGGGTAGAGGAGTCCTACTTTAGTCAAGCTGCAAGTGTAGCCTAGTAGGTTGGTAGTAGAGTACTTCCAAGTACTAGGTAACTTAAGTTGATAAAACTATCTTTTAAGGGCTAAACTGGCCTCCTTATATACTTTTTGTTAGAGTAATGTTACTCTAGTAACTTTAGTAACTCCCTTTACTATTGTTCCTATGAAGTGGAGCTGGCTAATCCTTTAGACTGTATGCTACACTGGTTTGTGTCTTCTATTAATCTGCTGACACTGGTTTGTGTCTTCTTGTATTCTAGATTAATCTTCTAATGACTCCTTTACTGTATTGTTATGTCTTCTATACTTCCTCTCATACTTCTAATGACTCCTTATGAGTCCTCCTAACTAGTTATACTGTGTAAGCTGTGTAATACTTTTCCTATGAAGTGGAGCTCTCTATTATTCTTATGACTCTGTCTGACTCAACCTGTACTTCCTGTACACTAGTTTGTAATACACTTTCTCATGAGGTAGAGTATTATGACTTCTAATGACTCCTTATGTCTTCTGTAATATAAAAGGCTGTGCTTCTGTACTACCCCTA
>NW_006760396.1:2114486-2124818 GCF_000271605.1 Fomitiporia mediterranea MF3/22 | reverse complement strand
GAAAAATAAATACAACAAAATTATTTATTAGAAAGAAAAAAGTCAAAAACAAAAGTAGATAGTTCTCCTATTTCTTCTAATTCTTTTGATTCTTCCCTTCACAGTTCATCTGAGTCTAAATCTGTACAATCTGACCTACTACTTCTGTATTCTAAGATCTCAGAACATTCAGAATACTACCCAGCCCTGTTTACTACTCAGTAGTTTGTCTGTAGTATTAAGCAAGAATGGCCTCAGCTGAGTTTACAGCTGAGAACATAAGTCTGTCCTTGTTGAAAGAGAGAGGTTAATAAGGAAATGTTAGCACATATACTTACTCTCTCAGACAACAAGGCTGTACAAGCTGTACATTCCTTTCAGAACAAGTAGTAGTTTATCTAAGAATGTTCCAGACACTAGCTCTAGGTCTCTGTCCTCTTAGCTCCCTTCTCAGGATCCTCCCAAATCTGAACAACAGCTCTAGTAGACAGTGAATACACTAGTTTGTACATTAATAAGGCCTTTGTGTAGGAACACCACCTCCCTACTCAACACATTCTACTTCCAATCCTGGTATACAATGTGGACAGAACTCTAAACCAGAATAGTCAGATTACTGAGTTTGTCCAACTACAGATGACCATTCAGGATCATGAGGAAAGTATTAAGTTCAGAGTCACTAACCTTAGAAAGACAGACATCTTTATTAGATTCAAATGGCTTAAGACTCACAACCCTACTATTAACTGGTTAGAGTAGACACTTGTGTTCAATCAGTGTTCTGAGTCTTACAACTACCTTGTACTACTGTTCTGAGTAGATACAAACACTTCTAATGTTACTAACAGTTCTGATGAAGGTGACCAGTTGTTCTTCTTTGACTAGGATAGATATGTGGATACATATTCTAGTTGAGGCAGAATAGAGTCAATCTAAAGGATGTCTGAGACAGAACCAGTCTAGAACCCTCTCAGAACAACTCTACTCTAGAATGTATATAGACCTAGCCTGCCAGATTTTGTCTGAGAGTTCCCTAAAGTCTTTAGTAAAGAGGAATTCAACCAGCTTCCTAAACACTGTTCCTAGGACTATACAATTGAATTGACTGAGGGTTTCCAACCTAAGGATTGTAAGGTCTACCTACTCAACAGAGACAAGCAGGAGGCACTCAACAAGTTCCTTCAGGAAAATCTTTGGAACAGTCAGATCCAACCCTTAAAGTCCTCTATAGCCTCCCCTTTCTTCTTCATCAAAAAGAAAGATGGGAAGCTCTACTCAGTCTAGGATTATTATTGTCTTAATAAGGGTACTGTCAAAAACAAGTACCTGCTCCCCCTGATTCAGGAGCTCATTAATAAGACACATACATCTAGGGTTTTCACTAAGTTGGACATTTAATAAGGATACAATAATATTCAGATCCAAGACAGAGATAAGTAGAAGACTGTATTCTGAACCAATTACAGATTGTACAAACTGACTGTAATGTTCTTTAGACTAACCAACTTGCCTACAATGTTCCAGTCATTCATGAATCACATCCTTACAGATCTGATTGATTTGGGGCATGTTAGTGTGTATCTGAATAACATTCTGATCTTCACCCAGACAGTTGAGCACTATTACTAACTGATCCAAGTAGTTCTACAACAGCTCTAAGATAATAAACTGTTCCTCTAAGAAGCAAAGTACTCTTTTACACAGGAGTCAGTAGATTATCTGAGCTTTATAATTGGTGGAGGAGAGGTCTGTATGGATCTGACAAAGGTAACTGTAGTTTAGAACTAGCTACAACCTTAGAACCTGAAACAGGTCCAAGCATTCCTTAGGTTTGTGAACTACTACTAATGCTTCATTTAAGGCTTTAGTACTATTGCCCAGCCCCTTCACAATCTCACTAGCAAAGATGTTCCTTAGTAATAGGATGATTAGTAACAGTCTGTGTTTGAGTCCCTTAAGCAGGCTATTACTAGTGAGTCTGTATTAGTAGTTCTAACAGTTGTAGACAAGTTCTGAGTTAAAGCTGACTCTTCTGACTTTGCAAATGGAGTAGTACTGTTCTAGTTCATTAACAGAAAGTAGTGTCTGATAGTGTTCCAATCAGAATCCCTCTCTGTAACAGAATAGAACTACCCTATCTATAACAAGGAACTCCTTACAATTGTCTGTTCCCTAGAAGAGTAGTGTTAATATCTCCTTAGTACTGTATAGAAGTTTGAGATTTAGAGTGATCACCTTAATCTCTAGTACTTCCAGGCACCCTAGAAGCTCAACTACTACTAAGCCTACTAGATGTTAGAACTGTAGGACTTTGACTTTGTACTGACTCACAAACCTGGAACACAAATAATGAAAGCTAATTTACTCTCAAGACAAGTAGGTTATGAAAGGGGGGAGAATGATAACAAAAATCTTGTTCTCCTAGACAATTCCTGTTTTGTGTCTGAGACAATCTGAGAGATCTGACTTGAATCTAAGGATGTTGACTTTGTCACCTACATACAGTAAGCTCTAAGACACACACAGGACTGGGTCATAGTGAAGCAGTTAGAGAAGTAGGCAAGGGATTAGGAGGAGGATGAGGATGGACAGGTTTACTAGGAAGGCTAACTGTATGTTCTGAAAGATTGGAAGCTGTAGGAGGACATTGTCTAAGCTTATCACAACAATCTGACTGTAGAACATTTAGACTGACACAAAATGCAGGAACTCATTACTCAGAACTACTAGTAGTCTAGAATGTAGAGGGAAATCCTAAAGTACATGACTAGTTGTAATACATACTAACAGACTAAGGCCTACTAGACAAAGGTTTAGACTCTCCTACATCTGTATTGGATCCCAGATCACCCTTAGGAAGAAGTCTCAGTAGACCTGATTAGTAAGCTACCCAAGTCTTAGGGTTACAACACTATCTGTGTGATTGTCAACTGATTCTCTAAGCAAGTCTATACAGTTCCAACCTAAACAGAACTCACTTCTGAAGGCATAGTGTGCATTTATTAGAATCATGTCTTCTAGTTACACAGACTCCCTTAGAAGCTCATTCATGATTGTAGACTATAATTTGAGTCAAAATTCATACAGGACTTGTATACACTTCTTAGAATTCAAGGGAACCCTTCTACTATCTATCACCTACAGACTGACAGTCAAACTAAGCAAGTCAATCAGAAGATCAAACTCTACCTTTAGATGTTCATCAATCATTAGTAATCAGATTAGTCTGAATAGCTAGCTCTAGCAGAATTTGTACACAATAACTAGCAACACTCTGTAACAGGACAGTCCCTGTTCTTCCTTAATCATAAGAGACATTTGTACTAGGGGACAGTTCCAAACTGGAATAGTAGTTTCAAATCTGTAACAGACTTTGTAGAACAGATACACAGAACTAGGGAGGACACACAAGCTCTTTTGGAAAAGGTAGTACAAGTTATAAAGTAGAACTATGATTGGAAGAGGTCTGCAGCCAAGGATTACTAGCCTGGTAACAAAGTTATACTAGAAGCCACTAACCTGACTACAGATTGCCTAATGAAGAAGTTGGACAACAAGCACTTTGGACCCTTTGTTATTGAAAAGAAGGTTAGTGCCTCTACCTACAAACTCTAACTTCTAGCAACATGGAAGCACATACACTCAGTGTTCAACAAGGTTCTACTGTCTCAGTACTACAACCTAAGTTTTCCTTTGTAACAAAGACCCCTACTACCTCTACCAGAACTCATTAGTTCTGAACCAGAATACAAAGTAGAGTATGTAGTAGATGCTAAGCTAGTGTGTAGAAAGCTCAAGTTCCTTATCTACTAGAAGGGATACCCAGTTGAAGAACACACTTGGGAACCTGCTGAGAATCTTACTCATACTGTTAAGGCAATCTGAGACTTCTATCAACTTCATCTGAGTGCTCTGTGTCAACTCTGCCTCACAGATTTCCAAACCCTACTGTTTCAACCTATACCTGAGCTACTAACTAAGCCTAATGTTTACTAATCAGGACAATTGGTTTTAGAGGGGGAGTGATGTTACAATTCTCTACTCTCTTACCTTCAGTTCTAAGGGTTCTACACTCTTCTGTACTAGAACTTAGGACTTCTGTTCCTTAGGAGTACTGTCTATAGACTATATGCATACTGACTCTTACTACTACCCTTCCTTACTTCATCATTCCATTCCTTTGACCACTCCTTCATTCTCTGTTCATTCTATGGTCTCTTACCCTTTGTCCATCCCTTCATTCTTTGTACCTTTATCTTTGTGTAAGGAAACTCACTGTTCCTCATAAGAGAATTCTAATTGCCCTTAGTTTACTCAACTACTGACTAGGATAACCTAGTACTTGAGCAAGGGGTCAGGGGAAAAGAATCCCCTTTACCCAGTGGTTGATACTGTCCTTTATAGGGGTATACATGTGTAGATACATGAGGAGGAAGTGTAACTAACTACAATGAGAATATATGTGCTTGTGGGTCCTACTGTACAATGATCTGACACAATCAGTAATGTAGTAATAGTAAAATACAAACCAGTAAATTAAACCCTTACACTTGCCCTCTAGCATTTAGTCCTAAATACTAAAAATCAGTAGAAAAGGTAGAGAACTTACTTAAAGTAACAGTTAGTAACAAGTAAATAATAAAATACCTTACTCATACATATGGGAAACATCCTTGTAATGTATTACTACCTCTCTGAACTGATCTGAAGTCAATCTGGTGTGTATTGAGACAGTAGTAGTGTTCTAGACAGTGAGTAGCATGGTTCTGAACTATGTGAAACTAGATAAAACATTAATAGAATTAAACATAGTCCATATTACTGTATAGTCAATTAGTAGAAAAGTTGCCTCTTGATTGTTACTATCAATACAACACTTTTTGAAGAGAATCAGTGGAGTTCCTGGGGAGATATGGTGTTTTGGCTCTTGAGTATTCTGAGACATACAGTGTAGATTGATATGTACAGAAATAGAAATTCTGGCAGCATGGTAATTGCAAATATTCTCTTCTCCTGCATCTTTGGGAAGTGTGGAGGTAAATCCCTGATCAACAAAGCTATAGCCTTCTTCCTCAATAGAATGTATTAGTGTTACAGCTTCTAGCTGACCTTGTGTGAATTCTTGTTCCTGTAGGATAGTAATACAATAATAGATAGTAGAGATGTATTCCAAAATTCCTCTACTATGTCCTTGATTTTTCCAATAGACTAGTTCCTGCAAATGTAATGCCTTGTGCTTGTATGGGTAGAATATGTCCAAATGTGTACTCTTTTGCTTGTAATAACAAACTGTGATGCAAAACTGGATATCCTGTTGAGCTTAATGTCTAAATACTAATTGCAGAGTGTAACATAGAGTGTAATATCTGTCCTTGAATGAAAATATTGTTTCAAATTCAATGAAATTGTTAACATATATGGAATGACACATATAAGCAACAGACATACCCAAGACATAGCTACATATTATACATACCTATATAGTATATATAGACTAACTAATCAACAGACAATGAAGCAAGCTGTGAGAGAGCAAGCCGAGTCTACTATCCCCCCTCTTTGTGTGATCCCTCTAAGCCTCTCACATAACCCCTCTCAACAGGTTATGAGCCTTGTGCTCCCTGCCTATGCTTTATCTACACTCTACTACGTCTATGCTCTATACAGTTCTACACATCACATGCACACATACAGCATAATACAATACAGAACTCAACTCACCTGTCTGAGTATCCCAAACACAAATCAATACACTGCAAACACACAATCTACTGTACTACATATGACCCAGACATTATATGATTGTCATCTTAGTGATTATGATCATTGGCCTAGTAATAACATAATCTATGCAGGCAATGCTGAAACTACAATGAGTATTACTTACTGTGACATTTAATCACTAAAATATTCTATAATATTACAGAGATCATGTTATTATAAATAACTGATCATACTACAGACAAACGTTAGAAGGATTGAGAAAGCAAACACTACTCATCTGCTATTAATATTATAATAGCACAAATGATTGACACTGTCAACAAACATGCATATATTATAGTATAAATAAAATAATAACACATATAGCAATATTACAGCCAAACGATTAATGTAAGACATGTCTCAGATATGTTGGACATGTTGGATATGAGATAAAACAAGTTAGCAGATATCCATCTGATATCTAAGACATTTGATATCTACACACTAATACAGCTTATGAAAGCATACAACTATCTATGGACGAATTAATAATAATAATAATAATAATAAAGTTACAAAGTACATTACAGTAACTATGGTACAGGAACGAGTACACAATTATAGTCTTTAAACAAATAACAATACTTTACACCTATGATAGTGTAAACATATAATAACAACGTATAATAATAGCAAACAGTAGAATAATACCTCTACCATTACTACAACAATGTAACAGAACATATTTAATCACACAGAATGTAGATATACTTTAACAAAGTATAAATAAACTTATATTGAAGCTACAAAGCTTATATACAAGTGAAGTACTATGCCAATATGGCTAGTACAACAAACAACAGAAAAACTATGACAGACACACTTATTATAATGATTACAAACGAAAGCAATCATAATATAATAAGATTAAATAAATTAATAAAACGTTTAACACATTATCTCAGACAGTATAATATATAACGAAAAGCAGACACAAGCATATCTATTACATCTTATCAGAGATATGAATAGATGTGCAACTGATGTTGTAACTGCAAACACACAGAGAGATTTCTTAGCACGTCTGAAATATTACAGACATATTACAAACATTACATTAAAATTTATAAAACAAACGGCACAACATTACAGTGTAATGTTTAAACAAAATGATGTATGTCAAACATCACGAGTTAACTTAAAACATACTGTTATATTATAACACATACTGATGAACATACAAAAGTAAAATAACAAAGTACTAACACTACTTGTTGGATTACAAATACATGAAAGGAAATCAACAATGTACTTATATACTTACACTACTTGTCAATTACTCAAAGAATAACCTTCTCAAATTGAAGGGGAGTAATTGAATAATATACACACTAATAATGAACATTGAATTCTTAATACAGACATATTGACTATGTCACTAAGTGAAATCTGTGATGAATCCAACAAATCCATTGAACACAAAATACTTTATTAAAGAATATAAAAGTTATACATCACATAACATTTTCAATGCTTATAAAAGTTATACAAACAGATAATTAATAAATTAATAATAATAAAGCCTAGAAATGGCACATATTCCCAAAGTGTTCTTTACAGCAAATGCACAAACGTTCATGACACAAAACTGCAGATGAACAAATGAATATTCATGACACAGAAACGTCAATCTTATTGCTGATCCTAAAAAACAATAAGTGATAGAAGTTACAGACAGATATAACGGATCACAAAGGTAAATCATTCAACACAATACAAAATAATGTTGATCAGAACAAATAATAGAAGTCAACACAATGTACAATTGAACTTCAACATTAAATAAATAATAATTCCACTACAAAACAAATGCTCATACTTGGCAAATAATATTAATATGATAATATAATTAACTTAACAGTGTTTAATACAAAAATAAATAATATACAGACAATTATCACATCATATAATGAAATAATTCATTAATCTGGACTATAGTTCATGGATAAAAGTGATGAATAACAAAAATAATACTTCAGAACGTACATAAAACAATAAATAATACATCCATACAATAATACAAATATAATTGCAATATAATTCACAACTACAATCAAACAATACTATTAGATTGCACTCTGGATTAGGAAATCCCCAATTGCCTTATGTAGAATTACTGTTAAGACGAGACTACACGAGAGCATGTCTCAGATAATATAAACTACATTACAAGCAATGACAAACAATGATGGAATACCTTCCATCATACATTCTACATCTGAGACATACCTACATAGTATATATAGACTAACTAATCAACAGACAATGAAGCAAGCTGTGAGAGAGTGAGCTGAGTCCACTATCCCCCCTCTTTGTGTGATTCCTCTAAGCCTCTCACATAACCTCTCTTCCCCCTTTCTTAACAGGTTATGAGCCTTGCACTCCCTGCCTACACTTTATCTACACTCTACTATGTCTATGCTCTATACAGTTCTATACATCACATGCATGCACACAGCATACTACAACGTGGAACTCAACTCACCTGTCTGAGTATCCCAAACACGAATCAATATGCTGCAAACGTACAATCTACTGTACTACATACAACCCAGACATTATATGATTGTCATCTTAGTGATTATGATCATTGGCCTAGTAATAATGTAATCTATACAGGCAATGTTGAAACTACAATGAGTATCACTTACTGTGATTATTAAATGCTAAAATATTCTATAATATCACAGAGATCATGTTATAATAAATTAACTGATCATACTACAGACAAACGTTAAAAAGATTAATAAAGCAAACGCTACTCTTCTGCTATTAACATTACAATAGTATAAATGATTGACACTGTCAACAAGCATACATATGTTATAGCATAAATCAAATAATAACACATATAGTAATATCACAGCCAAACAATTAATGCTCAAAACGAGCACATATATGCTAAACAGCATATTAAATCAAATAAATAAAACATTTAACATGTATTATAAACAATAATACAATTATGGACACTATAATAACAATAATAATAATGATAATAATGATAATAATACAGATAGAACTAATGGAACAAATACAGAACAATATAATAACTAACACATATTATGGTTGAGCAATTATATGTAACATATTGGATTCAGCAGTTACATGTCGGATATTGCAATTACTTATTGGATACCAAATATAATACACATATCTAAGATATACAGACGAAACGTATAAACTAACTATGCACAAAAGAATAATGTTATAATGTGTAAATACTAATTATGGCACAAAACAAGTACAAAAATTATAACTATTAAACAAATGATACTACTTTACACATTAATACAATTGTGTAAATGCATACTAACAATGAACGAAAGAATTATATCTCTAATATACTCGAAACGACACATCAATACAACTTAATTACACAGAACATGTTATCACAGCAGTTGATTATATAATAAATTTTGAAGTTGCAACAGTAACATCAACTGTACAGTGTATATACCTTAACAAACAATTATTAAATTTACATTGTAACAACATAGCTTGTAGGAGCAAAGTATTAAGCTAATAAGGCTATTACAATGAATAATACATATATTATTATTACAAACACATTATTATAATAATTACGATTGAAAACAATCATAATATAATATGATTAAATAAATTAATAAAATGTTTAAGCTATTATCTCAGACAGTATAATATAAAATAGGCAATAACAGACACAAGCATACTTAATAGAACTCAGTGCATTTACTAAAAGCACTACATAAATAATAATTATAACGTTATTAAACGAATATTATACAGAAACAAACGAATTACCAGTTACAAACAATTATTAATAAAAGATAACGAGCACAAACAAAACTCGTATATTATACATAATGTGTACTTATCTACTATAACGAACAAAATACACATTATATAAGTTGACAAACGTTAACAGTAATGAAGATATAATAGTAATACTACTTAAATTACTTATTATAGAACATAACAAACGTTACACATGGCTTTAAAATACTAATAATTAGAAATCAAACCTTGAAAGCAATTACAATTATTATATATAAATATTATATTATAACAATGATTAATAAACATTAAAGAAATATCCAATTCTTTGAAGAAATACCTTCTTGAATTGAAGGGGAGAAAATGGATAATATGCACAAACAATTAATAACTAAATATAAACAATGGAATGGAAAGTATAATGCTACAGACACTACAAAAAATAGAATAAAAATAGAATAACAAAATTCACAGACTAAGTACTGACTAAGTGATAGAAGTTACAGATGGACATAACAGATCATAAAGGTAAATCATTCAGTACAAAGCAAAATTACGTTGATCAGAACTAAATAACAGAAGTCAACACAACATGTGATTAAACTTCAACATTAAATAAATAATGATTCTACTACGAAACAAATGCTCATACTTGGCAAATAATATTAATATGATAATATAATTAACTTAACAGTGTTTAATATGAAAATAAATAATATACAGACAATTATCACATCATATAACAAAATAATTCATCAATTCAGACTATAGTTTATGGATAAAAGTGATAAATAACGAAAATAATACTTTGGAATGTACATAAAACGA
>NW_006760396.1:2107567-2112737 GCF_000271605.1 Fomitiporia mediterranea MF3/22 | reverse complement strand
CCAGACATAACATCTATGCAACAAATATATGTTAGTATAAAACCTCATTGATCTTGGAATGAAGCAATCTGGCAAAAACAAATATTATTATTGATATTACTGATATACGATTGATGTAAAGCTTCAATCTGAAGACATAAATCAGCTATTGCTGAATGCTTAATGTATATACAAACGTAGACGAACGTGGACAGCAATAATTAAAGAAGGATATTATTGCAACATTGAATATACATTTTACTAGCATGATTCATTAGTTTCACAGCAAAGTAAAAAGGAAATTACTAGAGTACTCAAACAAATTGAACAACAAATGATATGACTTAATAACAAACAATATGACTGAATAACAAACAATAAAACGAAACGAGCAATTGCATTTATGATTTATATATGTGCATATACATACTTATGCATACTAACAAGATTCTGCAGGTCTCTGAAGCATTTACAAATTATTTAATAACATTTACAAACAATCTATTGTGATAACAATGCTGTTATTGAACAGTATATTACAAACAAACAAACTAATTAAATATACTTAATTAATATAACATTGGACGAACTTAACACAAAGTGGATAACATTCAGAACAGACAGTACACAGAACAGACAATGCATTACTATAATGCTAATAATATTATTATTAACTACATCAAGTTATAAACACATTATACAAACGAACAATTGTACAATGCAGTTATAATGATTAAACTATCTATACATACTGCAAGCAAACATCTTACAAGTCTACTAGACCTAGTAAGAGTTTGAAGGGGAGTGTTAAGACGAGACTACACGAGAGCATGTCTCAGATGATATAAACTACATTACAAGCAATGACAAACAATGATGGAATACCTTCCATCATACATTCTACATCTGAGACATACCTACATAGTATATATAGACTAACTAATCAACAGACAATGAAGCAAGCCACAAGAGAGTGAGCCAAGTCCACTATCCCCCCTCTTTGTGTGATTCCTCTAAGCCTCTCACATAACCTCTCTTCCCCCTTTCTTAACAATTACTACACTTGGAATGTCTCAGATTATCAGACTTCACTATGTAGTATATAAGGTAGATACTTGCTTGATGTCTCAATAAGAGAGAGTACTTGGGGCACTCCTACTATGCTTGTTAAAAGGTTATGAGCCTTAGTGCCCATTGAATGCCCCCACACACTTGCTCTTGCAGAATGCCTTTGCCTCCTGCCAGACCACCAAGCCCAAGACCTCCCTCTTCCCCCAAACTCATTATAATGTTGTCTACAATGTATACCTTTGTTAATACTACAATGAAGGACTCTGACGTTACAAAGTTCTTTGAGGGAACAGAAAAGTTGGCTGGTGTAAAGGGATACAAGATATGGCACTTGCACATACACAGTGCACTTGCTGCCATGATACTCTTAGACCATCTAAAGCACAATCCCCCTTCCTCTAATGATGCTAGCATACGTACAGGCAACATTTTGTATCATTGTATAACAAAAACAATAACTGATACAATTTATACAAACTTCACAACACATACAAGCATTAGAAGTCTCATGAAGGTGCTTTCTGAACAATACAATGTTCAAACAATGATGACACATGCTGTAGACATATCCACATTGTTTACAGTAAAAGGGTATGTATCACAGTTTGATAAGATGTTAGACAACATTGAACAAATCTACAGGCAGTTGTCTGTACATAATAAAGCCCCTAATAACAATACATACATCTCAGCAATTAATCTTGCTACTCCTCATGAGTATAGATGGGTAGTAACAATGCTAGACAGGCAGATTACCCATTATAATCAACTACTAACAGTTACAGTGGCTCAGAAAGATGTTCTGACACCAGCTAAGCTGATACACGAATTACAAAACACATATACTGAGTATCATTCTCAGTACTCTCAAACGAAACAAGATACTGAACAAGACAGCCTACAAACGAAAGGCAAAAGTGTAACTAAAGGCAAAACAAAGCCTTACAATAAAGTTAAATGCTACAACTGCAATAAGTACAGGCATATGTCAAAAGACTGCTGAAATCCTCTAACAAGCAAAACAATGGAAGCTCGAAAGAAAAAGCATAGGCAAACAGCTACTGCTTCTACTACTGCTACTATACTGTCTCAACCTGCACTTAATACAGTAGTATTCATTGGAGACAATAACAAAACAGCATTCATTGAAGACATTAATGAAACACTGATGCTAGAGTCTGCAATTGCAGAAGCCTCAGCATTAAGTTCCAGCAGCTTACCTGTTCAATCCACTCTATCTGCTGAATCTGATGTATTTTCAGCATTCAAAGTACAAGAGGATAGTGTTATACAAGTAGACAACTTCATGAACTCATTTGACAATACGAAAGAAGTCATTAAGGAGTTCAGTTATGATCCAAACGTATGTATCAACACAATACATTGTAATAATACTGAACTAATACATTGTATTAATATATTGGACTCTGGTGCAAATGTACACACTACTCCATACTTGTTCTGTCTTACAAACATTCAGAACTTGACCCTAATAAACGTTACAATTGCAAATAAATTGTCATTCTCACTTAGCAAAAGTAGAGTAATGACATTTAACATAAAACTACAAAACAAAGCTAATGAGCATACAAAGGTGAATACAATTTCACTACAAAATGTATACTATCATCCCAATCTAAACTTCACACTTGTTAGTGAAGCACTATTATGCAAAGCAGGATATGTTTTAACAAAAACAAACAATGAATGTATTATTTATTCTCCTGCTCATACAAAGATTGGTGAAATACATGTACAAAATAACTTGTATATGATAGTTTCTCATTATAATAAACAATCTATCAACACAATCACTATTGTTGATTTACATTAACGAATGGGTCATGTTAATTTCAATTACTTGCACAAACTCATACAAGAGTATCCTGAGATTATAAGTCAAAGGATAACAGACAATAAAAATGCACAGTGTACAGATTGTATCAAAGCAAACATACAATGTAATGAAATACCAAAAATACAAACAACACCTCTTACACAATCCTATGGAGACCATCTCCATATTGATATATGGGGACCTGCCCCAGTACAAGCTTACAGCAAGTATGAATATCTTTTTACCATTGTAGATGATGCTACACAATGGGTAACTATGCTACTTATACAGCATAAAAGTAATGCTTTCACTGAATATGTAAAGCATACAATGAAACTCTTTATACAGTACAGTATAAGAGTAAAAACTCTCCAAAGTGATAACAATACAGTGTTCCTAAGTAAAGACTTCACTATGTACATTGAAAGTCAAGAAACAATACATAGATTAACAGTACACAATACACCACAGCAGAACAGAGTTGCAGAATGTATGCATAAGACTATCTTTAACAGTGTACGTACGTGTCTGTTATCAGCAAAATTACCTATGAAATTCTGAGTATATACAGTACAATATCAAACGTTTATTCATAACAGAACACTGAGAGCTGCTATTAATTTTGCAACACCATATTACAAACAGTATAACAAACATTATCAAATAGATAATATACAAGAATTCAGTGCATATTGTATCATACAGAATGAACGAACGCATAAACTACAACCTAGAGGCCAACACACACAATGGCTAGGTTATGATAACAACAGTAAAGGTCACTTAGTGTGCCATGATAATAAAATTACTGTCAAGCATAACGTACAATTCATAGACAAACCAATGTCTAGGATTAAAGGGGAGAATAATCATAACAATGATACATCAAACAACAATGAAACTCTTCCTAATAACAATAATAAAGATAAAGAACCTGTCATACAATGCTCTACACGAGAGCAAAGACAGGTTAAACGAACTATAGGTTTAAATTACAAAGACAATATAAACCTAGCTATGTATCTAACAGAATTTAACAAATTCCTCAACAAAGTCTATAACAATCCATTAACGTATTACAATGCTATAATGTGTATAGACAAAGATCAATGGATTAAAGCTATGAAGGATGAAATACAGTCACTTCAACAATGAAATGTGTGGATATATGCTATCCCCCCTACAAATACAAATGTAATTGGAACGAAATTTGTCTATAAAATCAAAAGACTGGCTAACAGCCAAATAGACAAATATAAAGCACAATTTGTAGTGCAAGGATACACTCAAAAGAATGGAATAGACTTCTATTCTGACAACTTATTTGCTCTAGTAACAAAACTATCAACAGTACAATTATTGTTATCTTGGGCAGCATCTAAGAACTATGAAATACATCAGATAGATGTAAAATCCACATATCTTTATGGAGAATTAAATGAGGACAAACTCATCTATGTGAAACCACTGCCAGGCAGGCTACTTACAGATATTAAACCTGGACAGGTGTTACACTTAAATAAAGTATTATACAGATTAAAACAAGCAGGTAGACAATGGTACAAGAAGATTACCAAACTACTGCTTAAGATCAGATTAGAACAAGCTAATTACAATCACACTGTATTTTACAAGAAACAAAATAATAAAACAATTCTTGTAACATTTATGTATGTCAACAATATTATAATTATTAGCAAAACTATTGCTATAATAACAGCATTCAAACATGCATTAAGACAACACGTTACATTTACTAATGGTAACAAAATACATTGGCTACTTGGTATTGAAATAAGCTAAGATAGACTACAACGAACGATTAGCTTACAGTAAAAGCATTATATTGAAAGTATAATCAAGTGTTACCACTTCGAAAACGAAAAGGCACTACAAACGCCTATTACTCCTGGAATAGATCTATCTAACAATACAAACAATACATACAATACAAACAAAAGTAATAATGAAACAACACCATACATGAATATGGTAGGATTGTTAAGATATGTTGTAGACTGCACACAGCCAGACATATCTTATATTACTGGGCAATTAGTGTGCTACTTACAAAAGCCCCAAATGCATCACTACAAAGCAGTGAAACATTACTTTGTGTATTTAAAATATACAACAAATTGTTGGCTTCAACTTGGAAGCACAAATGCCTTAAAACTACAAGGCTATTGTGATGCAGACAGACAAATGACAGAAGGACATAAAGCAATAAACAGCTACATCTTTCATAGCTAAATCACATATCTTGGTCAAGCAAACAGCAAA
>NW_006760396.1:2082768-2099530 GCF_000271605.1 Fomitiporia mediterranea MF3/22 | reverse complement strand
GTTTGATGGATGTATCAGGAAGAGGAGAAAGCAACTCCTTTATCAAACAAGAGTAGACTTAATAGTATAGTAATAGAAAAGTGTGAAACGCTTCAGGCAGGCTACAGAACGAAAGCCAGACATGCTACAGTACCAAAAGACAATAGAGATCATAACTATCAATCTAAGAGTGTAGAAGAAACGCTCAAGAGTCCAGACAAACTATTGCATTTGTAGAAAGCAAAAGGAAAGTACAAAGCAAGAGGAATACACAAAGTGCAAGGAACAGAACAAAAACTAGAACTGCCAGGCATTTAATACAATTGTGAAATCAATTCAGACTATCCAAGCAAAACAGACATCACATTTACAGAACAGTACTTTGAGGATAGCAAAAGTGAACGTATATTGGAACTACAAGGATCAGTACTTGATCCAGAGGGCAAAAATCAAGCATACACTCACAAAATCAAGTGTTTAACCTCATACATAGCAGATATTGACTACACATTACACAGGAGCAATGTACAGGAGTACTACAATGGATACAACACCCTAGCCAGGTCCAGGAATCAGAGAGAAAGTGAAATACCTGGATATATACAGTCTCAAATGGAAATACCAAGTTTTTCAGGACATCAGAGTACCCCTCACAAAAATAAAAGGAACAAACAATCCTATAGCAATACTTCACAATTGAAAGCAGTCCCAGGCAAGGTATACACTAGTGGTATTTGTGAGAACAATATCAATTCAGAGTACAGCAAACTACACAGTTCAAAGCCACATATTGAGTACAGCAAGTATAAGAATAGCTTGAGTAGTAGTTCAAGAACAAACAATGGACACAGGCATAGCAAAGCACCAAATAATGTTCAGAAAGGCAGATTTGTATCAGTAAGACCTTCAGAGAGCCTAGCAAAGAATAGCTACACATACAGAGCAATACAGAGCTCTAGGATACAGAGAAAGGGAAATTTTGACTCAGGATCAGACCCAGACAGCAATAATTCGGATTCCTCTTCATCTAATGACTACAATCAAAGTAATGCTTTATTCAAACTATCAGACATTGATTCGAGTGATACTGAAGCTACTAAGAAGTGTAAGAAATGCTTGAGGAAGAAACAGAACAAAGAACTCCTCAAATTGAAGATACAGATGTACAGTGCAGAACCAATAGCTCCTACAGCATACTCAGGTGAACCAGACTTGCAGAAGTACACAAAGTTTGTTATTGAAGTCAATCAGTACATGAAACAATCAGGACTTCATCATTTCCCTAAGAGCCAAGTAGGGATAATGCTAGGTTTTATCAAGGGAAAAGTAATGAATTTCTATTTGCAAAAGATTACAAACCATGAGCATTGATGGACACTTGCTCAATTCTTTAGAGGACTTATGGACTTTTGTTTCCCTTCCAACTTTGCTGAAATACTGTAGAAAGAGTTCAATACTTTGAAACAAGGTAATAGGAACATTCAGGATTATTTGTATGATCTAGAGATGAAAGCTACAAATCTAGGAGACATTTCTCAGCAAGATTTGACTAGACAGGCATGGTATGGATTGAATTCCAAGTACCAGAGGCAATTACAATTAGATTGCTTGAATCCAGACACTGTAGATTACTCAATCTTCAAGGATAGGCTTGAAAGCATTGAGAAAGCAAATGAATCCATAGGAATCAAATGGCACATAGATTCCAGACAACATTTCAATATGCAAGGACACAATAATGATTCTCAGAGTGATTATTTGCATACAGACAGTTCTGATAATTCAGGAAACAATCAATTCACTCTACAGGATAGTGAAAGCAATGATTCAGACCACAGTGACTCTAGTCAGGATACTACACATACAAGTAGTGTAAATGCCAAAGGAAAGGCCAGGCAATTGTATTATCCATCTAGGAACAATGACCAGCATGAAAGCAAGACAGGAAACCATCAGAGAATGTACACTACAGGTTTCAAACATTATTCCCAATCGAAATTGGACAAAATGAGAGCAAAAGGACTATGTTTCATTTGTGAACAAGATGACCACTTAGCCAGGAATTGTCCTACTTGTAATACAATCACATTGAACAATGTGCAGGATGATTGTTCATCATCTAGTAATGTCAGTATCAGTTACACTGCTTTAGATAAGTTAGCAGACAACTTGGAAAGCAAGAACTACATAGAATTGGAGTTAATTACAGACTATGACACAGATCCAAACATATCTAGCAGTAATATACATGTTTTATTGATTTGGATACTTTGTGAAGGCAATACTAAGGATTCAGTAACAGAACAAGAGAGTTCTGTAATGGAACACAAGTTCAGGCATACAAACAACACATTTGAAAGGGTGAATTCAGTATATTTGAGACCCTATGAGACTACAGCACTTAGGCATTGTACTACAGGCATTCAGTACAGGAATAAACATTGCAGGAAGTCTAAACATTGAGACAGACAACTGTATGAAGCATACAATGACATTTTACACTCAAAAGCACAGGCATACAGTGTAGAAAGGATTCTACAAGACTACAGATACACATGGCACATGGAAAGGACTAGGAAACACACATACAACTATTGTTTCAAGGAATCTAAGACACTACAGACACAAGGCAACACATATATGGACACTTCAGAGACACTATTACCAATTCTTAGAGCCACAAATCAAAACAATGCTCTTAAGAAATACAGGCTGTTCACAGACAACAGGAATGTGTACCAGGACATCAGGAAAGGACCTGAGAATGTTAAACAATCAGAATATAACCAGCCAGATAGTATTATGGTTTACAAGGCAATGCAAATAGTAAACTGTACAAGCAGGACAATCTATCAAGCATTACTGGACTATAAAATACGACTACTCTTGGATACTGAGAAATATTTCAATCCAAACGATTCACACAGGTATTCTATTAAGTTAGAAGGCTACATCATGCATCAGAAGACAGACATCAGTACATTGAGCAAGGCAAAGTGTATATACATCAGGAATAAGATGATACTGCTTCAGAATAAGCATCAGGCATGGAAATATATTGACAGCAATAGAAAGACACAGACATATGCATACACAGTTGATTCTATTCAGTACAGGAAGAGATACAGGATTAGTATTGAGTACTACAAAGGAACTATGTTAGTTGACATTGGAACAGACATTTCCATCTTCAGGATTGAAGAAACAATCAGTAATGAGCACAATCAAAGTAATTTGCATAGAGCACTGTTCTATAAGGTACAATTGGATGTTACACTACAAAACTACTCAGTTCATAATGAAGAACTGTTGGAAAACGCTAAAACCAGTTCAGAACACAAGGATATATTGTACAGAACACAGTTTCAGGAGAACATAAGGTATTACATTGTAAAATACACCTTCAGACAGTCAGGATTCATTAGAATAGACTCAGGACACTCTATCAGGCGTATTATGGACATTGCAGGCACTCAAACAGATGCACTAGCATGTATATACTCAGGATACATAGTAAGGATTGTGATATTCAAGCTACAGGATGACAAGTACAATCTACAGGATGCAAAACCACTACAATCTATGTATCAGAATGATAGTAAGACACTACTGAGATCAGGAATGGATACACATCATATGGAATGAAGTTCAGAAGTTCAGAGGGCAACTTCAAGCCAGAGAACAGGTTTGGAACCCAGACAATCTGCTCAATCCACTCAATCTGCTCAAACAGATTATCACACTGCTTCAAGGGAAAGCAAAGGCAATACACATACAGCCAGCAAATATCAGAGCAATAGTGAATTAGCAATGATTGAACAGACTATTCAAGCATTCAGGAATGATACTTCAATGATACAGAAGGAAACAGAGTATCAGGAAGCTCCAGGACATCTATTGAACAATGATACAGTTCAATCTACTCTAGGAATGAGTAGTTACAATCAGTTTGAAGTATGAAATCACACAGAGAACCTCTCCAGACACTATAGATATGTTTCAGAACAGTACCAGACGTTTTACACCAAAAATGAAGTCATATTTCAACAAGAGGGCAAGAGGCACACACATTACATTGTATACACACTCTTTGAGCATACAACCTACATGTTTGAGTGTACAATTTTCTTACTTAGATTGCTACAGAACGATTTTGCAAAGGACTTTGTAGTACCAGACAGTATTAGTACTACAGGAAACAGGACACATGATAGGTACACAAGGAAAGAATACATTAGAATAAGGACAAGGACACAGAAAGACAGGAAGTCAATGCTAGAACACATTGATCCACACATGGATTTGCCAAATGAACAGAGAATTGGCAGCATACACTCAGGACTTCAGGCAGTGCTACTGTGCATACAGACAGGACATTTCATTGAGACATACATGGAACAACACAGTATACAGACAGTTACAGTATTCAGGAAAGTAGAGAACACTACTTGGACACAGTGTGATAGAACATTGCACTATGAGACATTGAAAGTATACTCAGACGATTCAGGAATCGAATCAGTCGACTTACAAAGACACAAACAAGTTGAGATACAAGGAAACAGTATGAGAATACAGTAGGACATTCATTGCACACAGAGATACTGTGTATATACTCACATATCTAGTGATATTAGGCTCATACCTCACAATCTCATTGAATTCAAGACAATATTTTCATTCAAGGACAAATATTACACTCTAGGTTACACTCTACAATTAGTATTTGGACATTAGGCTCAACAGGATATCCAGTGTTGCATCACAGTTGGTTATTGCATGCAAAAGAGCACATACTCAGAGATATTCTACCAATACAAGCACAAGGCACTACATTTGCAGGAACTAGTCTATTGGAAAAATTGAGGACATAGCAGAGGAATTTTGGAATACATCTCTACTATCTATTATTGTATTACTATTCTACAGAAGTAGAGAAACATACAAGGTCAGCTAGAAGCTGTAACACTAATCCATTCTATTAAGGAAGAAGGCTATAGCTTTGTTGATCAGGGATTTACCTCTGTGCTTCCCAAAGATGCAGGAGAAGAGAATATTTGCAATTACTACACTGCCAGAATTTCCACTTCTGTACATATTGATCTACACTGTGTGTCTCAGAATACTCAAGAGCCAAAACACTATATCTCCCCAGGAACTCTACTGATTCTCTTCAAAAAGTGTTGTATTGATAGCAACAATCAAGAGGCAACTTTCCTACTAATTGACTATACAGTAATATTGACTACATTTAATTCTATTAACGTTTTATCTAGTTTTACAGGGTTTGGAACCATACTACCTACTGTCTGGAACACCACCACTGTCTCAATACTCACCAGATCAACTTTGGATCACTTTAGAGAGGCAGTACTACATCATGACAATGTTTCCCATATGTATGGGCAAGGTATTTTATTATTTACTTGCTACTAACTATTACTTTAAGTAAGTTCTCTGCCTTTTCTACTGATTTTTAGCATTTAGAACTAAATACTAGAGGGCAAGTGTAAGGATTTGATTTACTGGTTTGTATTTTATTATTACTACATTACTGATTGTGTCAGATCATCACACAGTAGGACCCACAAGCACATATATTCTCATTGTAGTTAGTTACACTTCCTCCTCATGTATCTACACATGTATACCCTTATAAAAGACAGTATTGACTGCTAGGTAAAGGGGATTCTTTTCCCCTGACCCCTTGCTCAAGTACTAGGTTATCCCAGTCAGTAGTCGAGTGAACTAAGGGTGATTAGAATTCTCTTGTGAGGAACAGTGAGTTTCCTTACAGTTACAGAGTGTATATAGTCAGTATCAGTGAGAGCATGGATGAGTATCCAGTGAGTACACTTACTTCAGAACAGAAACACATTGACAACAGCAATGTAGAGGGTAATGAGACACCTAAGACCCTTTTAGACAGTAAAGAAAGTAGCCAGGACTCAAAGAACAAGAGTAACAAAGGCTAGGAGAGCTAGGCATTGAAACTACAGAGAATTGATAAGGAACAAGATTTCCAGAAGGCAAGTAAGACCTTCAGACACATTGTAAGAGCCAGAGCAATTGAGATAGACATAGGACATGTCAGCCCATTCTACAGTTCAATAGACATTGAAGATTTGAATAAGAGAATGTACAAGTTTGATGGAATGTATTAGGAAGAGGAGAAAGCAACTCCTTCATCAAACAAGAGCAGACTCAATAGTATAGTAACAGAAAAGTGTGAAACACTTCAGGCAGGCTACAGAACGAAAGCCAGACATGCTACAGTACCAAAAGACAATAGAGATCATAACTATCAATCTAAGAGTGTAGAAGAAACACTCAAGAGTCTAGACAAACTATCACATTTGCAGAAAGCAAAAGGAAAGTACAAAGCAAGAGGAATATGTAAAGTGTAAGGAACAGAACGAAAACCAGAACTGCCAGGCATTCAATACAATTGTGAAATCGATTCAGACTATCCAAGCAAAACAGACATTGCATTTACAGAACAGTACTTTGAGGATAGCAAAAGTGAACACAAATTAGAACTACAAGGATCAGTACTTGATTCAGAGGGTGAAAATCAAGTATACACCCACAAAATCAAGTGTTTAACCTCATACATGGCAGATATTGACTACACATTGTACAGGAGCAATGTACAGGAGTACTACAACAGATACAACACCCTAGCCAGGTCCAGGAATAAGAGAGAAAGTGAAATACCTGGATATATACAGTCTCAAATGGAAATACTAAGTTTTTCAGGACATTAGAGTACCCCTTGCAAAAATAAAAGGAACAAACAATTCTATAGCAATACTTTGCAATTGAAAGCAGTCCTAGGCAAGGCATACACTAGTGGTATTAGTGAGAACAATATTGATTCAGAGTGTAGCAAACTATACAGTTCAAAGCTACATATCAAGTGTAGCAAGTATAAGAATAGCTCAAGCAGTAGTTCAAGAACAGACTATGACACAGATTCTTACATATCTAGCAGCAATATACATGTTTTATCAATTTGGATACTTTGTGAAGGCACTACTAAGGATTCAGTAACGGAACAAGAGAGTTCTGCAACAGAACACAAGTTCAGGCATGTGAACAACACATTTGAAAGAGCAAATTCAGTATATTCAAGACCCTATAGGACTACAGGACTAAGAAATAGTACAGCAAACAAGCCAAGCAGAACTGTATGAAACAGTACCAGATAGCTACATTGAGGCACAGACAACTGTATGAAGCATACAATAACATTTTACACTTGAGAGCACAGGTATACAGTGTAGAAAGTATTCTACAAGACTACAGATACACATGGTACATGGAAAGGACTAGGAAACACACATACAACCATTGTTTTAAGGAATCTAAGACACTACAGGCGTAAGGCAACACATACAAGGACACTTTAGAGACACTACTACCAATTCTTAGAGCCACAAATCAAAACAATGCTCTTAAGAAATACAGGCTGTTCACAGACAACAGGAATGTGTACTAGGACATTAGGAAAGGACCTGAGAATGTTAGACAATCAGAATATAACCAGCCAGATAGTATTATAGTTTACAAGACAATGCAAATAGTAAACTGTGCAAGCAGGACAATCTATCAAGCATTACTAGACTATAAAATATGACTACTCTTGGATACTGAGAAATATTTCAATCCAAACGATTCACACAGGTATTCTATTAAGTTAGAAGGCTACATCACACATTAGAAGACAGACATCAGCACATTGAGTAAGGCAAAGTGTATATACATCAGGAATAAGATGATACTGCTTCAGAATAAGCATCAGGCATGGAAATATATTGACAGTGATAGAAAGACACAGACATACACATACACAGTCAATTCTATTCAGTACAGGAAGAGATACAGGATTAGTATTGAGTACTACAAAGGAACTACGTCAGTTGACATTGGAACAGACATTTCCATCTTCAGGATTGAAGAAACAATCAGTAATGAGCACAATTGAAGTAATTTGCATAGAGCACTGTTCTATAAGGTACAATTGGATGTTACACTATGAAACTACTCAGTTTATGATGAAGAACTGTTGGAAAATGCCAAAACCAGTTCAGAACACAAGGATATATTGTACAGAACACAGTTTCAGGAGAACATAAGGTATTACATTGTGAAATACACCTTCAGACAGTCAGGATTCATTGGAATAGACTCAGGACACTCTATCAGGTGTATTATAGACATTGTAGGCACTCAAACAGATGTGCTAGTACACATATACTCAGGATACATAGTAAGGATCACAATATTCAAGCTACAGGATGACAAGTACAATCTACAGGATGTGAAACCACTACAATCTATGTATCAGAATGACAGTAAGACACTACTGAGATCAGGAATGGATACACATCATATGGAACAAAGTACAGAAGTTTAGAGGGCAACTTTAAGCCAGAGAACAGGTTTGGAACCCAGACAATCTGCTCAATCCACTCAATCTGCTCAAACAGATTATCACACCACTTCAAGGGAAAGCAAAGGCAATACACATACAGCTAGCAAATATCAGAGTGATAGTGAATTAGCAATGATTGATCAGACTATTCAAGCATTCAGGCATGATACTTCAATGCTACAGAAGGAAACAGAGCATTAGGACACTCTAGGACATCTATTGAACAATGATACAGTTCAATCTACTCTAGGAATAAGTAGTTACAATCAGTTTGAAGTACAAAATCATACAGAAGACCTCTCCAGACACTACAGATATGTTCTAGGACAGTACCAGACATCTTACACTGAAAATGAAGTCATATTTCAACAAGAGGGTGAGAGGCACACACATTGCATTACATACACACTCTTTGAGTATACAATCATGTTTGAACATACAATTTTCTTACTTGGATTGCTACAGAATGATTTTGCAAAGGACTTTACAGTACCAGACAGTATCAGTACTACAGGAAACAGGACACATGATAGGTACACAAGGAAAGAATACATCAGAACAAGGACAAGGACACAGAAAGACAGGAAGTCAATGCTAGAACACATCAATCCACACATGGATTTGCCAAATGAACAGAGAATTGGCAGCATACACTCAGGACTTCAGGCAGCACTACTGTGCATACAGACAGGACATTTCATTAAGACATACATGGAACAATGTAGCATACAGACAGTTACAGCATTCAGGAAAGTAGAGAATGCTACTTGGACACAGTGTGATAGAACATTACACTATGAGACATTGAAAGTATACTCAGACAATTCAGGAATCGAATCAGTCAACTTACAAAGACACAAACGAGTTGAGATACAAGGAAACAGTATGAGAATACAGTAGGACATTCATTGTGCACAGAGATACTGTACATATACTCACATATCTAGTGATATTAGGCTCATACCTCACAATCTTATTGAATTCAAGACAATATTTTCATTCAAGGACAAATATTACACTCTAGGTTACACTCTACAATTAGTATTTGGACATCAGGCTCAACAGGATATCCAGTGTTGCATCACAGTTGGTTATTGCACACAAAAGAGTACATACTTGGAGATATTCTACCAATACAAGTACAAGGCACTACATTTGCAGGAACTAGTCTATTGGAAAAATCGAGGACATAGCAGAGGAATTTTGGAATACATCTCTGCTATCTATTATTGCATTACTATTCTACAGAAGCAGAGAAACGTGCAAGGTCAGCTAGAAGCCACAACACTAATCCATTCTATTGAGGAAGAAGGCTATAGCTTTGTTGATCAGGGATTTACCTCTGTGCTTCCCAAAGACACAGGAGAAGAGAATATTTGCAATTACCATGCTGCTGGAATTTCCACTTCTGTACATATTGATCTACACTGTGTGTCTCAGAGTACCCAAGAGCCAAAACACTATATCTCTCCAGGAACTCCACAGATTCCCTTCAAAAAGTGTTGTATCAATAGCAACAATCAAGAGGCAACTTTCCTACTAATTGACTATACAGTAATATTGACTATGTTTAATTCTATTAACGTTTTATCTAGTTTCACATGGTTTGGAACCATGCTACTCACTGTCCAGAACACCACCACTGTCTCAATATGTACCAGATTGACTTCGGATCACTTCAGAGAGGCAGTACTACATCACGACAATGTTTCCCATATGTATGGGCAAAGTATTTTATGTATAGTATTAAAGCTGTATAGTAAACTTTCTACTAACCCTTAATTATCTCTCCTCTTCCTTAAGTATGACTCTCCTCCTGAACACATTTATAGTAAACTATATTGCTTAGTGTTAGGAATTGTAAAATACAGTAACTAAGTTTGGAAAAGCTTAACTTAAGACTTAGGACTAAGTAGTTTATATACAAAACCCTATTAGTCACAAGTCTAGAGATTGGCCAGATCAACTAGGCTACCTTTGTTGTCCTGCTTAGTAAGAACTCTAGCTCAGCATTATTAACCTCTAATCATTACTAATAGGTGATCAATCCATCAGTAGAGAGAGGGGACAGGAAGGAGTAGGTACTAAGTCAGTTAGGAAAAGGTAACAAAACCTGAGAACAAGGTCTTTATCTCTCTAAGGTTAAACACATACTCTAGTACAGTATTACTTAATAACCTCAACTAAAGACAAGTCATTTAGAATGCTTGTATGGAGAGGGGATCTGGAAAGAGTACAGTGTCTAGAGCAAGAAGTATAAAGGAAAAGACTAGGAGAAAACCTAAAGAGATAAAAGGAAAATATTTATACTTACTTACTACATAGCTAGCTAGGAATGCTTTGTACAAAGACAAAGGACCATTAAAGCTAGTAAAGATTCAGAGCCAATACTCTGTAGCTCTATACTTGAGGAGGACTAGTACTAGTAAAGGAAAGGGAACTGAGAGCTCTGAGGAGAGACTACAGGAAAAGTAGTCTCCTTTATACACTTTGCCCATATAGATAGGAAAGTAATAAAGTTATAAACATGAGGACTACATGAGGACAACATGAGGAATACATGAGGCAATCTAGAACTTTGGTTGTAAGTTCTATGATTGAATACAGAAGCATAAAGATAAGACTAGAAGTTAATAAGGATAATTGTCTCCTAAACTAAGTCTATTAAAGAAGACTTAGGGAAAGATCTAGAACTGTTAGTAACAGTATAGAGGGGACCTGAAGGCTCAGTGAGGGGACCCAGGCTACAACTATCCTATACAACAGAAATACAGAATGTAAGTACTAGAACATAGTTGGAACTTACAGAACAGGCAGAGAGAGAGAGTAAGACAAGAGTAGAGTATATAGAGTGAGCCTAAGAGTACAGGACTACCTAGAGTAGACAAGATCAAGACTACAGGACTAGTCTGATCTTGTACACCTATATATACTAAACTACACAAGAGTACTCAGGGAGTATGAGCTACTAAGAATGATAAGTGTAAGGAAACTCACTGTTCCTCACAAGAGAATTCTAATTGCCCTTAGTTCACTCAACTACTGACTGGGATAACCTAGTACTTGAGCAAGGGGTCAGGGGAAAAGAATCCCCTTTACCCAGCAGTCAATACTGTCTTTTATAGGGGTATACACGTGTAGATACATGAGGAGGAAGTGTAACTAACTACAATGAGAATATATGCACTTGTGGGTCCTACTGCACAGTGATCTGACGCAATCAGCAATGTAGTAATAGTAAAATACGAACCAGTAAATCAAATCCTTACACTCACCCTCTAGTATTTAGTCCTAAATGCTAAAAATCAGTAGAAAAAGGTAGTGAACTTACTTAAAAGTAACAGTTAGTAACAAGTAAATAATACTGTTAGTCTCTAAAGCTCCCTGTAAGGCATATAATGAAAAGGAGGAGAATAAGGGTTGTCTAAGGCTTTAAAGATTGTTGTTAGTAAGGGCTGGTAGTGTATTCCCCTGACTTTGAATTCAGGAGCTCTTTCTTCACCCTTAGGCCACTTCTTGTTGTCTTCAGGAGGTAGCTTGATCTTAACCAATCCTTTACACCAGTCATTAGAATAGGAAGACTTGAGGGAATCATTATTATAGTGTAGACTGTCAATGTATGAATTCTCCCACCTTGCTCTATAGTCTACTAAGTCTAATAGCTTGAAGTCTGGATGAAGCAAGACTTTGTACACAAGGACATCCAGCTCATTATTTGTCTTTTCTTTCACTTTACAATTTGCCTAGCTTGTTAAAAGGTAAGTTGCTACATTATTAAATAGTGCATATTTATTAGTAATAAGTTTAGGGAGTAAGGATGTTTGAGTCAGAGCATCACCTGCAGAAAGTCCAGGTAAGTTGTATAAGTCCTCAAAGTCAAGCATCTTGTCAGGGAAGTCATCTGGCAAATCTGGGTACTCTCAAAGTAACTTGTATTTATTTGGCTTGGACAAAAAGAGCCTCCTTCTTGTTCCTTGTATGATTTCTAGAGTTGCTAGAGTCAGAGAGGGGACTCAAGACAGTAGAGAAGGAAGCTGAGATAGTATAAACTCAAGAAGGTGTGGAAGAGATACAGTAGGAAGTACAGACAAGTTTGAAGTAAATAGTAGGAGATCTGTAAATTGCTTTAGTAGTTGTTTCTTACATTTAGTTCCTTCAGGAAACTCAAGAGGCTTGTCAAATAGGGCTGGAACAGTCTGAGTATTATCCTCTACTTTGAATGCCTAGGTCTCAGCTACACAAAATGGTGAGCATTGCTTAAGAATCAAGATACTATTACACATACCTAACCTCATTCTCTTTTTCACTTTGTTATTTGACTCTCTAATGTGTTTTAGAGAGTTCAGACTACTACTTGTATCAACACAATAATTGTAATAGATTGCTTGTACATTCTTCTTCTTAAAGACCTTACTACAAGCCTCACAAACAAAGGAAGGCATCTTAAAGAGTTAGAGAAGTACAGTCTAGTCTGACATATACCTTTGAATGTCTGCTTTACTAGTATCTGACATGCAGAGGTTTACAACAAGATAGATCAATATTAGTGATCTTCACTAACTAGGACTGAGATTTAGATACAGTAATATGTACTACTACTGTTAGTACTCCCTCACAGTAGTGTAATTTACAGATATGCTTGCTATGACAGTATATGTGCCTATACAGTAAACTGTAGAAGAATATTGAAGCTCATATCAGCCCTTCTCAATTTACTTCCCTTACTGCCTTACACACAGGTTGTAACACAAGTCTGAGACTGTGTCAGCCTGAGAGTACTCTAGAAAGTAGTAAGAATTGAGAAAGAAGACTTGCACAAGCTGTGCAAATCATAGTAATCACTATTTGTAACACTACTAGACATTGTTTATTACTTTATATAGTTCATCTCTGTCTTCTTAATAATTTGCATTTGCTTTAAGTGAGCAATCATCATTTTCTACTCTTAGTACAAGTCTAAGAAGTGGGTCAGACCTCTTCCTAAGACTTGTACAGACATATACTCTATATAGTAAGTATTAAGGTACACTACAGTCCTACAACAATAGTACTGTCCTCTATACTAAAGTACAAGTATCTTAGTACAAGTAAATTGAGAAGTACTACTAGACTAGAAGGAAAATAGTAAGCATTTTCTTGATTGCTGAGTAGTATCAGATCCACCCATATGTTAACTTTAATAGTAAGTGGGTTCTGTATTCAAGCTGTACAAAGTCCATTATTATAGTTACAGCCTACTGTATGTTATGAAAGATGCCTTCAATTCTGTACATAAAGCTAACTTGAAGTTCCCTAGTAGCTTGGCCAATATTTGACCCCTAGCTTGGATGCAGACTAATATTAATGATTTTGAGCTAGTCAATTTATGTATTTATTGAATGTTACTAAATATATAGCTGAAACACTGAATTTACACATGTCTGAGCTAAGTATTTTATGTGTGTAAGGCTATGTACAGTGTATACAGAGTACTAGCAGCTAAGTGACTGTATACTTCTTATTTTAGGTATATCAAATCCTCTCATTTTGGATACACCTGCTTTTCCTAGTGTATTTTTGCTAGATAAGTCCTTCCCCCCCCTCTACAAGAGCTCTTATTGTCAACACTCTCAGGCTCTTGCCCTCAGTCACAGTTACCTTACTTCCTTGTCCTTACTCACTCACTCCTTTCATCCTCTTTCCATCTTTGACACAGAAAGTATTAATATTACTACTTGTTAGTAGTATCCTAGTCAGTACTGTTCCTTGAATCACTTTTAATAACTTGCTAGACTTTGCTGACTTACTCTCATACTATCTCTAACACTCTCAGTCCTTGTTCTCTTGTCTCAATCCATCTTCCTCTCAAGTTACTTAATATGCCAGTTTGTTTTCACTCATACAAACTCAGGTTGTCCTCCCTACCCCCTCTCAACCAAGGACAAGCACCAAGCCTTGACCTGAGTGAGGTTCCTTCTCTGCCAAGTGTCCTACTGTCTTCAAAACAGTAAACACTTGAGAAGAGGAGCCTTGTAACAAAATCTGGCCATTCAAAGCAAATCAAGTGAGTCATCTTGTTGTTTTTATATACTATTACATTCACTTATAACATTTATAATACACAGGTACAGAGACACACTTGAACAAATATGTCAGCTCTCACAGTCTATCAAGCAGAACATTGACCTTTGGGTTAACATTCTAGGTGCTATAAACTATGGTATAACTGTTGAATCTCTTGAAATGTATTCAAGAATGGAAGTGACAGCTGTAAACTATAACACTAAGGACATGGAACTTTGCAAGAGAGTTATTACAAATACATAAGTTTGATTATATTCTGCTCCTCTGGCAATTACTGACAACTCTGTGTCAGTTGTAAAGAAGAGAAGGACCTTCTCTTCAGGGTTTATAAGAGTGTCCTTGTGCTCTTTTCTAATAAGAGGGCCTATTATGAAGTGCTTTCTAGTCTAGAGGCTAAGGCACTTTGGGTTGAGGTATGTACATAACACAATGAAGTTGCACCTATCCATTCTATCACATTCCTTACTGTTCTACTCCAGTTGACAGACAAAATAACTTTACAACCAATGTCCACTCTGCAGCCAATACATGTGTGTGTGTACTATCCCCATCTATCTTCATTCCCTCAGAATTCATTCTCCATCTCTGTCATCAGACTTTCATTATCACACACTGTATTCTGTAGTCACTAATGATACTAATCTATTCTATTTACTTTAGGTGAACAAGAAAGCAGAGCAAGGTTGTAGTAACAACACATCTACACTCAAACAGAGGGGGCACTACCATGTGCTCAAGGAAGGCCAGCCAGAACCACCAATTGACAATCAACCAAGTAAGATGGGCAGAGGTATACACTATCCACAATTGTTACAGATGATTGTACTAATACTACTCCTGCATGCACACAGTAGTGAGGAAAGGTATGCAGACCAACAGATGAAGTCAAACAAAAAATGAACACTCTTACTCATATCCTTACTGTATAGTTTCAAAGACAATGTAAAGTCAAAAAAATACCTGATCACACATAGGTCATTCCCTACATTCCTGTATGAGGAAGGGTCATACAATCCAGAAGTAATGGACAAGGGCCTATTCCAAGGCTGTTTTCTTGTCAAAGTAAGTACACTCCTATTATTCTTTACAAATACTAATACTTCTTTTGTAGTACCTTCAGCTGATCTTTACAAGCCCAAGTTCTACAAATGCTGAGCCTGGTAGCAAAGGTAAAACAATGTAGGCAAATAATGCTGAGATTGTAGGTGTGAAGTCTGTCACCCTAGAGATGATTGCTTACATATGTGTCCAGGTAAGTACTCAGGCTACAATAGTGATATAATCTAGTAATACTGACAATACTTTTGATATGATAGGCACACTTTTTTATTTCAACACTTGAAACCTTTGGCAAGGTCAATGAAAATTTTAATTTCAAAGTGTTTTATTACACTATTCTCGAGTTTTTCAAAGACTGCAAGTCTCTATAAGTCTAGGACACACTTAATTGGTGGAATGGGTATGTTTTATACATTTTTAAATTTACTTAAAGCTACATTAACTAACTACCAGGTTTCTAGGCAGGTTTTTGGCTCCTCTGGTGAATTGCTCACTATTGAACCTGAGGAGGACAAGGAGTCATTGATTACAGCCATTTTGAGAGCTCAGAAGGTTTGCAAAGGGTGTGGACAGTCCCAAGCAGGAGGATTGGCTGGCCAGGGTCAAGGACTGGCTACTTGAACACAAGACACTCACCTGCCAGACAATACACACATGGATAAGGTTTAGGTTCGTTTTTCCACTTTCTAATTCTACACATTGACGTTCACCTTACTTGCCTCATTTAGCAAGTCTTGTAACTGTTTCCCTTGCTTTGTGTTAACAAGATCAGCTGTTTGTCTCATTTCTTGCCCTGACACTCATACAGTATGCTTTCTGCTTTTGCCACTTTTCTTCTCACTCCTGCACCTGTTAGTGCTATAATTAGTATTTAGTAATGTTGTAATATTGCCACGAAAATATAAATAATTTGAATCATTATTAATGCATGTAAGGGCGAAAAAGTAAAATGAATATAAGTAGAGTTTGTATATACATTGCAATTCTTTAGTAAGGCTTCTGTCAACATTATAAGGCAGAAAAATGTATATTGGTTTGGAACAGTCTTTTAGACTGTTATATTAATTTGCATACATTATAATTAATACCATCCTTCCTATAGTATATACTCCTCATCATTTTCGAGATCAAATATAAGTCATTTTACTTATTGTAAGGGATAAAAAACTTTATGTACCTTTATAATGTGAACAAATCTTTTATGCCTTATAATGTATACAATGT
>NW_006760396.1:2078222-2079632 GCF_000271605.1 Fomitiporia mediterranea MF3/22 | reverse complement strand
CATTAGTATACATTTACACAATTGTATTAATGTGTAAAGTAGTATCATTTGTTTAATAGTTATAATTTTTGCACTTGTTTTGTGCTGTAATTAGTATTTACACGTTATAACATTATTCTTTCATACATAGTTAGTTTATACGTTTCGTCTGTATATCTTAGATATGCGTATTATATTCAGTATCTGATAAGTAATCACAATATCTGACATGTAACCACTGAATCTGATATGTTACATATAATTGCTCAACCATAATATGTGTTAGTTATTATATTGTTCTGTATTTGTTCTGTTAGTTCTATCCGTATTATTATCATTATTATTGTTATTATTATTGTTATTATAGTGTCTGTAATTGTATTATTGTTTATAATACATGTTAAATGTTTTATTTATTTGATTTAATATGCTGTTTAGCATATATACACTCGTTTTGAGCATTAATTGTTCAGCTGTGATATTACTATATGTGTTATTATTTGATTTATGCTATAACATATGTATGCTCGTTGACAGTGTCAATCATTTATACTATTGTAATGTTAATAGTAGAAGAGTAGTGTTTGCTTTATTAATCTTTTTAACGTTCGTCCATAGTATGATCAGTTAATTTATTATAACATGATCTCTGTGATATTATAGAATATTTTAGCATTTAATAATTGCAGTAAGTGATACTCATCATAGTTTCAACGTTGCCTGCATAGATTATGTTATTACTAGGCCAATGATCATAATCACTAAGATGACAATCATATAATGTCTGGGTTGTATGTAGTATGGTAGATTGTATGTTTGCAGTGTATTGATTTGTGTTTGGGATACTCAGACAGGTGAGTCAAGTTCCACGTCGTAGTATGCTGTGTGTGTGCATGTGATGCATAGAACTGTATAGAGCATAGACGTAGTAGAGTGTAGATAAAGTGTAGGCAGGGAGTACAAGGCTCATAACCTGTTAAGAAAGGGGGAAGAGAGGTTATGTGAGAGGCTTAGAGGAATCACACAAAGAGGGGGGATAGTGGACTCAGCTTGCTCTCTTGCAGCTTGCTTCATTGTCTGTTGATTAGTTAGTCTATATATACTATGTAGGTATGTCTCAGATGTAGAATGTATGATGGAAGGTATTCCATCATTGTTCGTCATTGCTTGTAATGTAGTTTATATCATCTGAGACATGCTCTCGTGTAGTCTCGTCTTAACACTTTACTTATTATAAAGAACAGCAAGCTTTCCTTAGGCTTGAAATACTAATAAACCTTTTGAATATTGACAAACCTTTTGGATCTTATAATGCCTTATACTGTTTCTCAGAAATTGAGATCAATTATTTTGCATTTTACAGTTTTCACAGTATTTACATATTTTGAACCATTATAAGCTAATATAAGCTATAAGACTTTCTCACAATGC